>NC_086444.1:1007324035-1007406535 GCF_028390025.1 Pseudophryne corroboree | reverse complement strand
ATTTATGCCCTGACTAATAACTCCAAAGCATTACCATAAAGAAACAGACTCATCTTCACCTCCTGCAGGACAAGAAATACAGTACAGTAACCTTTACATCAAGGCTGCAATGTGTATGTGCTTATAGTTAGAAAGAGCAGGGGGTATATCTCAGTGGTAGAGCATTCGACTACAGATTGAGAGGTCTCTGGTTCAAATCTGGGTGCCCCCTCATTACTTGCTTTTAGTGTATAGCATCACTTTGCAGTCTATACCTTGTTTGGGACTCAAGTAATGAAAAACATACTCAAGTAGCAGTCAGGCAACAAAAAATGTTGAAATGTCAACTTAATACTTTACCTCAGGAAAGTACAGTATCAGTGGCAGGTTTTGACTGCTACTTTTGATAGAGAATTATACAGGATAAAATCACTATACATGAAGGATGAATGCTTTATTCCTAACTAACTTTGATAAATAAGGGAGTATTGGGCAATAACATGGCAGAATTCAAAATTATTTGGTACAGCCATGTTTTCAACTCCGACTGATTTTGCAATTAGTCCATAAGGCATACATGCATTCAGAACATCTGAGCCCACTGACCCAAAAATCAAATATTTTATTTTCTTAGCAAAAATGTACCACGATAAAATAGTTTTCAGAAATTATTAATATTGGTTTGGTAACAATTTGTATTTTAGTTCAGTTTTGCTTCCATAAAACAATGTCACAACTGGATTTCAATATATCCTACTCTGACTAGCACTAACTATAGTGGAACTTTAGGATGATCAAAGTTTCTTTTTAAACATGCTCACAGATTATACCTACAGTACGTAAACTCTCTATTTATGCCCTGACTAATAACTCCAAAGCTTTACCATAAAGAAACAGACTCATCTACACCTCCTGCAGGACAAGAAATACAGTACAGTAACCTCTACATCAAGGCTGCAATGTGTATGGTCTTATAGTTGGAAAGACCAGGGGGTATATCTCAGTGGTAGAGCATTCGACTGCAGATCGAGAGGTCCCTGGTTCAAATCTGGGTGCCCCCTCATTACTTGATTTTAATGTATAGCATCACTTTGCAGTCTATACCTCGTTTGGGACTCAACTAATGAAAAACATACTCAAGTGGCAGTTAGGCAACAAAAAATGTTGAAATGTCAACTTAATACTTTACCTCCGGAAAGTACAGTATCAGTGGCAGGTTTTGACTGCTACTTTTGATAGAGAATATTACAGGATAAAATCACTATACATGAAGGATGAATGCTTTATTCCTAACTAACTTTGATAAATAAGGGAGTATTGGGCATTAACATGGCAGAATTACAATTTTTTTGGTGCAGCCATGTTTTGAACTCATACTGATTTTGCAATTAGTCCATAAGGCATACATGCATTCAGAACATCTGAGCCCACTGACCTAAAAATCAAATATTTTATTTTATTACCAAAATGTATCTCGATTAGTTAGTTTTCAGAAATTATTAATATTGGTTTAGTGACAATTTGTATTTTAGTTCTCTTTGACTTCCATAAAACAATGTCACAACTGGATTTAAATATATACTACTCTGACTAGCACTAACAATAGTGGAGCTTTAGGATGATAAAAGTTTCTTTTTAAACATGCTCACAGATTATACCTACAGTATGTAAACTCTCTATTTATGCCCTGACTAATAACTCCAAAGCTTTACCATAAAGAAAGAGACTCATCTACACATCCTGCAGGACAAGAAATACAGTACAGTAACCTTTACATCAAGGCTGCAATGTGTATGGTCTTATAGTTAGAAAGACCAGGGGGTATAAATCAGTTGTTGAGCATTCGAGTGCATGTCGAGAGGTCCCTGGTTAAAATCCAGGTGCCCCATATAATTTGCTTTTAATGTATAGCAACCCTTTGAAGTCTTTACATCGTTTGGGACTCAAGTAATGTAAAAACATACTCAAGTGGCAGTCAGGCAACAAAAAATTTTGACATTTCAACTTAATACTTTACCTCAGAAAAGTACAGTATCAGTGGGAGGTTTTTACAGCTACTTTTGATAGAGAATAATACAGCATAAAATAACTGTACATGAAGGATGAATGCTTTATTCCTAACTAACTTTGATAAATAAGGGAGTATTGGGCATTAACATGGCAGTATTCAAAATTATTTGGTACAGCCATATTTTCAACTCCGACTGATTTTGGAATTAGTCCATAAGGCATACATGCATTCAGAACATCTGAGCCCACTGACCCAAAAATCAAATATTTTATTTTCTTAGCAAAAATGTACCACGATAAAATAGTTTTCAGAAATTATTAATATTGGTTTGGTAACAATTTGTATTTTAGTTCAATTTTGCTTCCATAAAACAATGTCACAACTGGATTTCAATATATCCTACTCTGGCTAGCATAACTATAGTGGAACTTTAGGATGATCAAAGTTTCTTTTTGAGCATGCTCACAGATTATACCTGCAGTATGTGAACTCTCTATTTATGCCCTGACTAATAACTCCAAAGCATTACCATAAAGAAACAGACTCATCTTCGCCTCCTGCAGGACAAGAAATACAGTACAGTAACCTCTACATCAAGGCTGCAATGTGTATGTGCTCATAGTTAGAAAGAGCAGGGGGTATAGCTCAGTGGTAGAGCATTCGACTGCAGATCGAGAGGTCCCTGGTTCAAATGCGGGTACTCCCTATTACTTGCTTTTAATGTATAGCATCACTTTGCAGTCTATACCTTGTTTGGGACTCAAGTAATGAAAAATATACTCAAGTGGCAGTCAGGCAACAAAAAATGTTGAAATGTCAACTTAATACTTTACCTTAGGAAAGTACAGTATCAGTGGCAGGTTTTGACTGCTACTTTTGATAGAGATTTATACAGGATAAAATCACTATACATGAAGGATAAATGCTTTATTCCTAAATAACTGATAAATAAGGGAGTATTGGGCATTAACATGGCAGAATTACATTTTTTTTGGTGCAGCCATGTTTTGAACTCATACTGATTTTGCAATTAGTCCATAAGGCATACATGCAATTAGAACATCTGAGCCCACTGACCTAAAAATCAAATATTTTATTTTATTACCAAAATGTATCTCGATCAGTTAGTTTTCAGAAATTATTAATATTGGTTTAGTGACAATTTGTATTTTAGTTCTCTTTGACTTCCATAAAACAATGTCACAACTGGATTTAAATATATATTACTCTGACTAGCACTAACAATAGTGTAGCTTTAGGATGATAAAAGTTTCTTTTTAAACATGCTCACAGATTATACCTACAGTATGTAAACTCTCTATTTATGCCCTGACTAATAACTCCAAAGCTTTACCATAAAGAAAGAGACTCATCTACACCTCCTGCAGGACAAGAAATACAGTACAGTAACCTTTACATCAAGGCTGCAATGTGTATGGTCTTATAGTTAGAAAGACCAGGGGGTATAAATCAGTTGTTGAGCATTCGAGTGCATGTCGAGAGGTCCCTGGTTAAAATCCAGGTGCCCCATATAATTTGCTTTTAATGTATAGCAACCCTTTGAAGTCTTTACATCGTTTGGGACTCAAGTAATGTAAAAACATACTCAAGTGGCAGTCAGGCAACAAAAAATGTTGACATTTCAACTTAATACTTTACCTCAGGAAAGTACAGTATCAGTGGGATGTTTTTACAGCTACTTTTGATAGAGAATAATACAGCATAAAATAACTGTACATGAAGGATGAATGCTTTATTCCTAACTAACTTTGATAAATAAGGGAGTATTGGGCATTAACATGGCAGTATTCAAAATTATTTGGTACAGCCATATTTTCAACTCCGACTGATTTTGGAATTAGTCCATAAGGCATACATGCATTCAGAACATCTGAGCCCACTGACCCAAAAATCAAATATTTTATTTTCTTAGCAAAAATGTACCACGATAAAATAGTTTTCAGAAATTATTAATATTGGTTTGGTAACAATTTGTATTTTAGTTCAGTTTTGCTTCCATAAAACAATGTCACAACTGGATTTCAATATATCCTACTCTGGCTAGCATAACTATAGTGGAACTTTAGGATGATCAAAGTTTCTTTTTGAGCATGCTCACAGATTATACCTGCAGTATGTGAACTCTCTATTTATGCCCTGACTAATAACTCCAAAGCATTACCATAAAGAAACAGACTCATCTTCGCCTCCTGCAGGACAAGAAATACAGTACAGTAACCTCTACATCAAGGCTGCAATGTGTATGTGCTCATAGTTAGAAAGTGCAGGGGGTATAGCTCAGTGGTAGAGCATTCGACTGCAGATCAAGAGGTCCCTGGTTCAAATCCGGGTACTCCCTATTACTTGCTTTTAATGTATAGCATCACTTTGCAGTCTATACCTTGTTTGGGACTCAAGTAATGAAAAATATACTCAAGTGGCAGTCATGCAACAAAAAATGTTGAAATGTCAACTTAATACTTTACCTCAGGAAAGTACAGTATCAGTGGCAGGTTTTGACTGCTACTTTTGATAGAGATTTATACAGGATAAAATCACTATACATGAAGGATAAATGCTTTATTCCTAAATAACTGATAAATAAGGGAGTATTGGGCATTAACATGCAGAATTACATTTTTTTTGGTGCAGCCATGTTTTGAACTCATACTGATTTTGCAATTAGTCCATAAGGCATACATGCATTCAGAACATCTGAGCCCACTGACCTAAAAATCAAATATTTTATTTTATTACCAAAATGTATCTCGATCAGTTAGTTTTCAGAAATTATTAATATTGGTTTAGTGACAAAGTTCTCTTTGGCTTCCATAAAACAATGTCACAACTGGATTTCAATATATACTACTCTGACTAGCACGAACAATAGTGGAGCTTTAGGATGATCAAAGTTTCTTTTTAAGCATGCTCACAGATTATACCTACAGTATGTAAACTCTCTATTTATGACCTGACTAATAACTCAAAAGCTTTACCATAAAGAAACAGACTCATCTTCAACTCCTGCAGGACAAGAAATAGAGTACAGTAACCTTTACATCAAGGCTGCAATGTGTATGATCTTATAGTTAGAAAGACCAGGGGGTATAAATCAGTTGTTGAGCGTTCGAGTGCATGTTGAGAGGTCCCTGATTCAAATCCAGGTGCCCTCTATAATTTGCTTTTAATGTATAGCGTCCCTTGGCAGTCTATACCTCGTTTGGGACTCAAGTAATGTAAAAAACATACTCAAGTGGCAGTCAGGCAACAAAAAATGTTGACATTTCAACTTAATACTTTACCTCAGGAAAGTACAGTATCAGTGGAAGGTTTTTACAGCTACTTTTGATAGAGAATTATACAGCATAAAATAACTACATGAAGGAAAAATGCTTTATTCCTAACTAACTTTGATAAATAAGGGAGTATTGGGCATTAACATGGCAGAATTCAAAATTATTTGGTACAGCCATGTTTTCAACTCCGACTGATTTTGCAATTAGACCATAAGGCATACATGCATTCAGAACATCTGAGCCCACTAACCCAAAAATCTAATATTTTACTTTTTTAGCAAAAATGTACCACGGTAAAATAGTTTTCAGAAATTATTAATATTAGTTTGGTAACAATTTGTATTTTAGTTCAGTTTTGATTCCATAAAACAATGTCACAACTGGATTTCAATATATCCTACTCTGATTAGCACTAACTATAGTGGAACTTTAGGATGATCAAAGTTTCTTTTTGAGCATGCTCAAAGATTATACCTGCAGAATGTGAACTCTCTATTTATGCCCTGACTAATAACTCCAAAGCATTACCATAAACAAACAGACTCATCTTCGCCTCCTGCAGGACAAGAAATACAGTACAGTAACCTTTACATCAAGGCTACAATGTGTATGTGTTCATAATTAAAAAGAGCAGGGGGTATAGCTCAGTGGTAGAGCATTCGACTGCAGATCGAGAGGTCCTTGGTTCAAATCCGGGTGCCCCCTATTACTTGCTTTTAATGTATAGCATCACTTTGCAGTCTATACCTTGTTTGGGACTCAAGTAATGAAAAACATACTCAAGTGGCAGTCAGGCAACAAAAAATGTTGAAATGTCAACTTAATACTTTACCTCAGGAAAGTACAGTATCAGTGGCAGGTTTTGACTGCTACTTTTGATAGAGAATTATACAGGATAAAATCACTATACATGAAGGATGAATGCTTTATTCCTAACTAACTTTGATAAATAAGGGAGAATTGGGCATTAACATGGCAGAATTCAAAATTATTTGGTACAGCCATGTTTTCAACTCCGACTGATTTTGCAATTAGTCCATAAGGCATACATGCATTCAGAACATCTGAGCCCACTGACCCAAAAATCAGATATTTTATTTTCTTAGCAAAAATGTACCACGATAAAATAGTTTTCAGAAATTATTAATATTGGTTTGGTAACAATTTGTATTTTAGTTCAGTTTTGCTTCCCTAAAACAATGTCACAACTGGATTTCAATATATCATACTCTGACTAGCACTAACTATAGTGGAACTTTAGGATGATCAAAGTTTCTTTTTGAGCATGTTCACAGATTATACCTGCAGTATGTGAACTCTCTATTTATGCCCTGACTAATAACTCCAAAGCATTACCATAAAGAAACAGACTCATCTTCACCTCCTGCAGGACAAGAAATACAGTATAGTAACCTTTACATCAAGGCAGCAATGTGTATGTGCTTATAGTTAGAAAGAGCAGGGGGTATACCTCAGTGGTAGAGCATTCGACTGCAGATTGAGAGATCCCTGGTTCAAATCCAGGTGCACCCTCATTACTTGCTTTTAATGTATAGCATCACTTTGCAGTCTATACCTCGTTTGGGACTCAACTAATGAAAAACATACTCAAGTGGCAGCTAGGCAACAAAAAATGTTGAAATGTCAACTTAATACTTTACCTCAGGAAAGTACAGTATCAGTGGCAGGTTTTGACTGCTACTTTTGATAGAGAATATTACAGGATAAAATCACTATACATGAAGGATGAATGCTTTATTCCTAACTAACTTTGATAAATAAGGGAGTATTGGGCATTAACATGGCAGAATTACAATTTTTTTTTGGTGCAGCCATGTTTTGAACTCATACTGATTTTGCAATTAGTCCATAAGGCATACATGCATTCAGAACATCTGAGCCCACTGACCTAAAAATCAAATATTTTATTTTATTACCAAAATGTATCTCGATCATTTAGTTTTCAGAAATTATTAATATTTTTTTAGTGACAATTTGTATTTTAGTTCTCTTTGACTTCCATAAAACAATGTCACAACTGGATTTCAATATATACTACTCTGACTAGCATGAACAATAGTGTAGCTTTAGGATGATCAAAGTTTCTTTTTAAACATGCTCACAGATTATACCTACAGTATGTAAACTCTCTATTTATGCCCTGACTAATAACTCCAAAGCTTTACCATAAAGAAACAGACTCATCTTCACCTCCTGCAGGACAAGAAATACAGTACAGTAACCTTTACATCAAGGCTGCAATGTGTATGTGCTCATAGTTAGAAAGAGCAGGGGTTATAGCTCAGTGGTAGAGCATTCGACTGCAGATCGAAAGGTCCTTGGTTAAAATCCGGGTGCCCCCTATTACTTGCTTTTAATGTATAGCATCACTTTGCAGTCTATACCTTGTTTGGGACTCAAGTAATGAAAAACATACTCAAGTGGCAGTCAGGCAACAAAAAATGTTGAAATGTCAACTTAATACTTTACCTCAGGAAAGTACAGTATCAGTGGCAGGTTTTGACTGCTACTTTTGATAGAGAATTATACAGGATAAAATCACTATACATGAAGGATGAATGCTTTATTCCTAACTAACTTTGATAAATAAGGGAGAATTGGGCATTAACATGGCAGAATTCAAAATTATTTGGTACAGCCATGTTTTCAACTCCGACTGATTTTGCAATTAGTCCAACTGGATTTCAATATATCCTACTCTGACTAGCACTAACTATAGTGGAACTTTAGGATGATCAAAGTTTCTTTTTGAGCATGTTCACAGATTAATATTTTTTTAGTGACAATTTGTATTTTAGTTCTCTTTGACTTCCATAAAACAATGTCACAACTGGATTTCAATATATACTACTCTGACTAGCATGAACAATAGTGTAGCTTTAGGATGATCAAAGTTTCTTTTTAAACATGCTCACAGATTATACCTACAGTATGTGAACTCTCTATTTATGCCCTGACTAATAACTCCAAAGCTTTACCATAAAGAAACAGACTCATCTTCACCTCCTGCAGGACAAGAAATACAGTACAGTAACCTTTACATCAAGGCAGCAATGTGTATGTGCTTATAGATAGAAAGAGCAGGGGGAATAGCTCAGTGGTAGAGCATTCGACTGCAGATTGAGAGATCCCTGGTTCAAAACCGGGTGCACCCTCATTACTTGCTTTTAATGTATAGCATCACTTTGCAGTCTATACCTCGTTTGGGACTCAAGTAATGAAAAACATACTCAAGTGGCAGTTAGGCAACAAAAAATGTTGAAATGTCAACTTAATACTTTACCTCAGGAAAGTACAGTATCAGTGGCAGGTTTTGACTGCTACTTTTGATAGAGAATATTACAGGATAAAATCACTATACATGAAGGATGAATGCTTTATTCCTAACTAACTTTGATAAATAAGGGAGTATTGGGCATTAACATGGCAGAATTACAATTTTTTTTGGTGCAGCCATGTTTTGAACTCATACTGATTTTGCAATTAGTCCATAAGGCATACATGCATTCAGAACATCTGAGCCCACTGACCTAAAAATCAAATATTTTATTTTATTACCAAAATGTATCTCGATCATTTAGTTTTCAGAAATTATTAATATTTTTTTAGTGACAATTTGTATTTTAGTTCTCTTTGACTTCCATAAAACAATGTCACAACTGGATTTCAATATATACTACTCTGACTAGCATGAACAATAGTGTAGCTTTAGGATGATCAAAGTTTATTTTTAAACATGCTCACAGATTATACCTACAGTATGTAAACTCTCTATTTATGCCCTGACTAATAACTCCAAAGCTTTACCATAAAGAAACAGACTCATCTTCACCTCCTGCAGGACAAGAAATACAGTACAGTAACCTTTACATCAAGGCTGCAATGTGTATGTGCTCATAGTTAGAAAGAGCAGGGGTTATAGCTCAGTGGTAGAGCATTCGACTGCAGATCGAAAGGTCCTTGGTTAAAATCCGGGTGCCCCCTATTACTTGCTTTTAATGTATAGCATCACTTTGCAGTCTATACCTTGTTTGGGACTCAAGTAATGAAAAACATACTCAAGTGGCAGTCAGGCAACAAAAAATGTTGAAATGTCAACTTAATACTTTACCTCAGGAAAGTACAGTATCAGTGGCAGGTTTTGACTGCTACTTTTGATAGAGAATTATACAGGATAAAATCACTATACATGAAGGATGAATGCTTTATTCCTAACTAACTTTGATAAATAAGGGAGAATTGGGCATTAACATGGCAGAATTCAAAATTATTTGGTACAGCCATGTTTTCAACTCCGACTGATTTTGCAATTAGTCCAACTGGATTTCAATATATCCTACTCTGACTAGCACTAACTATAGTGGAACTTTAGGATGATCAAAGTTTCTTTTTGAGCATGTTCACAGATTAATATTTTTTTAGTGACAATTTGTATTTTAGTTCTCTTTGACTTCCATAAAACAATGTCACAACTGGATTTCAATATATACTACTCTGACTATCATGAACAATAGTGTAGCTTTAGGATGATCAAAGTTTCTTTTTAAACATGCTCACAGATTATACCTACAGTATGTGAACTCTCTATTTATGCCCTGACTAATAACTCCAAAGCTTTACCATAAAGAAACA
Source organism: Pseudophryne corroboree (assembly GCF_028390025.1). NCBI lineage: Eukaryota > Metazoa > Chordata > Amphibia > Anura > Myobatrachidae > Pseudophryne > Pseudophryne corroboree. Next base: position 1,007,396,596 of record NC_086444.1, on the reverse strand, counting down.
GACTCATCTTCACCTCCTGCAGGACAAGAAATACAGTACAGTAACCTTTACATCAAGGCAGCAATGTGTATGTGCTTATAGATAGAAAGAGCAGGGGGAATAGCTCAGTGGTAGAGCATTCGACTGCAGATTGAGAGATCCCTGGTTCAAAACCGGGTGCACCCTCATTACTTGCTTTTAATGTATAGCATCACTTTGCAGTCTATACCTCGTTTGGGACTCAAGTAATGAAAAACATACTCAAGTGGCAGTTAGGCAACAAAAAATGTTGAAATGTCAACTTAATACTTTACCTCAGGAAAGTACAGTATCAGTGGCAGGTTTTGACTGCTACTTTTGATAGAGAATATTACAGGATAAAATCACTATACATGAAGGATGAATGCTTTATTCCTAACTAACTTTGATAAATAAGGGAGTATTGGGCATTAACATGGCAGAATTACAATTTTTTTTGGTGCAGCCATGTTTTGAACTCATACTGATTTTGCAATTAGTCCATAAGGCATACATGCATTCAGAACATCTGAGCCCACTGACCTAAAAATCAAATATTTTATTTTATTACCAAAATGTATCTCGATCAGTTAGTTTTCAGAAATTATTAATATTTTTTTAGTGACAATTTGTATTTTAGTTCTCTTTGACTTCCATAAAACAATGTCACAACTGGATTTCAATATATACTACTCTGACTAGCATGAACAATAGTGGAGCTTTAGGATGATCAAAGTTTCTTTTTAAACATGCTCACAGATTATACCTACAGTATGTAAACTCTCTATTTATGCCCTGACTAATAACTCCAAAGCTTTACCATAAAGAAACAGACTCATCTTCACCTCCTGCAGGACAAGAAATACAGTATAGTAACCTTTACGTCAAGGCTGCAATGTGTATGGTCTTATAGTTGGAAAGACCAGGGGGTATAAATCAGTTGTTGAGCATTCGAGTGCATGTCGAGAGGTCCCTGGTTAAAATCCAGGTGCCCCCTATAATTTGCTTTTAATGTATAGCAACCCTTTGCAGTCTTTACATCGTTTGGGACTCAAGATATGTAAAAACATACTCAAGTGGCAGTCAGGCAACAAAAAATGTTGACATTTCAACTTATTACTTTACCTCAGGAAAGTACAGTATCAGTGGGAGGTTTTTACAGCTACTTTTGATAGAGAATTATACAACATAAAATAACTGTACATGAAGGATGAATGCTTTATTCCTAACTAACTTTAATAAATAAGGGAGTATTGGGCATAAACATGGCAGTATTCAAAATATTTTGATACAGCCATATTTTCAACTCCGACTGATTTTGCAATTAGTCCATAAGGCATACATGCATTCAGAACATCTGAGCCCACTGACCCAAAAATCAAATATTTTATTTTCTTAGCAAAAATGTACCACGATAAAATAGTTTTCAGAAATTATTAATATTGGTTTGGTAACAATTTGTATTTTAGTTCAGTTTTGCTTCCATAAAACAATGTCACAACTGGATTTCAATATATCCTACTCTGGCTAGCATAACTATAGTGGAACTTTAGGATGATCAAAGTTTCTTTTTGAGCATGCTCACAGATTATACCTGCAGTATGTGAACTCTCTATTTATGCCCTGACTAATAACTCCAAAGCATTACCATAAAGAAACAGACTCATCTTCGCCTCCTGCAGGACAAGAAATACAGTACAGTAACCTTTACATAAAGGCTGCAATGTGTATGTGCTTATAGTGAGAAAGAGCAGGGGGTATAGCTCAGTGGTAGAGCAATCGACTGCAGATCGAGAGGTCCCTGGTTCAAGTCCGGGTGCCCCCTATCACTTGCTTTTAATGTATAGCATCACTTTGCAGTCTATACCTCATTTGGGACTCAAGTAATGTAAAAACATACTCAAGTGGCAGTCAGGCAACAAAAAATGTTGAAATGTCAACTTAATACTTTACCTCTGGAAAGTACAGTATCAGTGGCAGGTTTTGACTGCTAGTTTGATAGAGAATTATACAGGATAAAATCACTATACATGAAGGATGAATGCTTTATTCCTAACTAACTTTGATAAATAAGGGAGTATTGGGCATTAACATGGCAGAATTACAATTTTTTTGGTGCAGCCATGTTTTGAACTCATACTGATTTTGCAATTAGTCCATAAGGCATACATGCATTCAGAACATCTGAGCCCACTGACCTAAAAATCAAATATTTTATTTTATTGCCAAAATGTATCTCAATCAGTTAGTTTTCAGAAATTATTTATATTGGTTTAGTGACAATTTGTATTTTAGTTCTCTTTGGCTTCCATAAAACAATGTCACAACTGGATTTCAATATATACTACTCTGACTAGCACAAACAATAGTGGAGCTTTAGGATGATCAAAGTTTTTGCTTTTAATGTATAGCGTCCCTTTGCAGTCTATACCTTGTTTGGGTCTCAAGTAATGTAAAAACATACTCAAGTGGCAGTCAGGCAACAAAAAATGTTGACATTTCAACTTAATACTTTACCTCAGGAAAGTACAGTATCAGTGGCAGGTTTTTACAGCTACTTTTGATAGAGAATTATACAGCATAAAATAACTGTACATGAAGGATGAATGCTTTATTCCTAACTAACTTTGATAAATAAGGTAGTATTGGGCATTAACATGGCAGAATTCAAAATTATTTGGTACAGCCACGTTTTCAACTCCGACTGATTTTGCAATTAGTCCATAAGGCATACATGCATTCAGAACATCTGAGCCCACTGACCCAAAATTCAAATATTTTATTTTCTTAGCAAAAATGTACCATGATAAAATAGTTTTCAGAAATTATTAATATTGGTTTGGTAACAATTTGTATTTTAGATCAGTTTTGCTTCAATAAAACAATGTCACAACTGGATTTCAATAAATCCTACTCTGACTAGCACTAACTATAGTGGAAATTTAGGATGATCAAAGTTTCTTTTTGAGTATGCTCACAGATTATACCTGCAGTATGTGAACTCTCTATTTATGCCCTGACTAATAACTCCAAAGCATTACCATAAAGAAATAGACTCATGTTCACCTCCTGCAGGACAAGAAATACAGTACAGTAACCTTTACATCAAGGCTGCAATGTGTATGTGCTTATAGTGAGAAAGAGCAGGGGGTATAGCTCAATGGTAGAGCATTCGACTGCAGATCGAGAGGTCCCTGGTTCAAATACGGGTGCACCCTATTACTTGCTTTTAATGTATAGCATCACTTTGCAGTCTATACCTCGTTTGGGACTCAAGTAATGTAAAAACATACTCAAGTGGCAGTCAGGCAACAAAAAATTTTGAAATGTCAACTTAATACTTTACCTCAGGAAAGTACAGTATCAGTGGCAGGTTTTGACTGCTAATTTGATAGAGAATTATACAGGATAAAATCACTATACATGAAGGATGAATGCTTTATTCCTAACTAACTTTGATAAATAAGGGAGTATTGGGCATTAACATGGCAAAATTACAATTTTTTTGGTGCAGCCATGTTTTGAACTCATACTGATTTTGCAATTAGTCCATAAGGCATACATGCATTCAGAACATCTGAGCCCACTGACCTAAAAATCAAATATTTTATTTTATTGCCAAAATGTATCTCAATCAGTTAGTTTTCAGAAATTATTAATATTGGTTTAGTGACAATTTGTATTTTAGTTCTATTTGGCTTCCATAAAACAATGTCACAACTGGATTTCAATATATACTACTCTGCCTAGCACAAACAATAGTGGAGCTTTAGGATGATCAAAGTTTCTTTTTAAACATGCTCACAGATTATACCTACAGTATGTAAACTCTCTATTTATGCCCTGACTAATAACTCCAAACCTTTACCATAAAGAAACAGACTCATCTTCACCTCCTGCAGGACAAGAAATACAGTACAGTAACCTTTACATCAAGGCTGCAATGTGTATGGTCTTATAGTTAGAAAGACCAGGGGGTATAAATCAGTTGTTGAGCATTCGAGTGCATGTCGAGAGGTCCCTGGTTCAAATCCAGGTGCCCCCTGTAATTTGCTTTTAATGTATAGCGTCCCTTAGCAGTCTATACCACGTTTGGGACTCAAGTAATGTAAAAACATACTCAAGTGGCAGTCAGGAAACAAAAAATGTTGACATTTCAACTTAATACTTTACCTCAGGAAAGTACAGTATCAGTGGCAGGTTTTGACTGCTACTTTTGATAGAGAATTATACAGGATAAAATCACTATACATGAAGGATGAATGCTTTATTCCTAAATAACTGATAAATAAGGGAGTATTGGGCAATAACATGGCAGAATTACATTTTTTTTGGTGCAGCCATGTTTTGAACTCATACTGATTTTGCAATTAGTCCATAAGGCATACATGCATTCAGAACATCTGGGCCCACTGACCTAAAAATCAAATATTTTATTTTATTGCCAAAATGTATCTCAATCAGTTAGTTTTCAGAAATTATTAATATTGGTTTAGTGACAATTTGTATTTTAGTTCTCTTTGGCTTCCATAAAACAATGTCACAACTGGATTTCAATATATACTACTCAGACTAGCACGAACAATAGTGGAGCTTTAGGATGATCAAAGTTTCTTTTTAAACATGCTCACAGATTATACCTACAGTATGTAAACTCTCTATTTATGCCCTGACTAATAACTCCAAACCTTTACCATAAAGAAACAGACTCATCTTCACCTCCTGCAGGACAAGAAATACAGTACAGTAACCTTTACATCAAGGCTGCAATGTGTATGGTCGTATAGTTAGAAAGACCAGGGGGTATAAATCAGTTGTTGAGCATTCGAGTGCATGTCGAGAGGTCCCTGGTTCAAATCCAGGTGCCCCCTGTAATTTGCTTTTAATGTATAGCGTCCCTTAGCAGTCTATACCACGTTTGGGACTCAAGTATTGTAAAAACATACTCAAGTGGCAGTCAGGCAACAAAAAATGTTGACATTTCAACTTAATACTTTACCTCAGGAAAGTACAGTATCAGTGGCAGGTTTTTACAGCTACTTTTGATAAAGAATTATACAGCATAAAATAACTGTACATGAAGGATGAATGCTTTATTCCTAACTAACTTTGATAAATAAGGGAGTATTGGGCATTAACATGGCAGAATTCAAAATGATTTGGTACAGCCATGTTTTCAACTCCGACTGATTTTGCAATTAGTCCATAAGGCATACATGCATTCAGAACATCTGAGCCCACTGACCCAAAATTCAAATATTTTATTTTCGTAGCAAAAATGTACCATGATAAAATAGTTTTCAGAAATTATTAATATTGGTTTGGTAACAATTTGTATTTTAGATCAGTTTTGCATCAATAAAACAATGTCACAACTGGATTTCAATAAATCCTACTCTGACTAGCACTAACTATAGTGGAAATTTAGAAAGATCAAAGTTTCTTTTTGAGTATGCTCACAGATTATACCTGCAGTATGTGAACTCTCTATTTATGCCCTGACTAATAACTCCAAAGCATTACCATAAAGAAATAGACTCATCTTCACTTCCTGCAGGACAAGAAATACAGTACAGTAACCTTTACATCAAGGCTGCAATGTGTATGTGCTTATAGTGAGAAAGAGCAGGGGGTATAGCTCAGTGGTAGAGCATTCGACTGCAAGTAATGTTCAAATCTGGGTGCCCCCTATCACTTGCTTTTAATGTATAGCATCACTTTGCAGTCTATACCTCATTTGGGACTCAAGTAATGTAAAAACATACTCAAGTGGCAGTCAGGCAACAAAAAATGTTGAAATGTCAACTTAATACTTTACCTCTGGAAAGTACAGTATCAGTGGCAGGTTTTGACTGCTAGTTTGATAGAGAATTATACAGGATAAAATCACTATACATGAAGGATGAATGCTTTATTCCTAACTAACTTTGATAAATAAGGGAGTATTGGGCATTAACATGGCAGAATTACAATTTTTTTGGTGCAGCCATGTTTTGAACTCATACTGATTTTGCAATTAGTCCATAAGGCATACATGCATTCAGAACATCTGAGCCCACTGACCTAAAAATCAAATATTTTATTTTATTGCCAAAATGTATCTCAATCAGTTAGTTTTCAGAAATTATTTATATTGGTTTAGTGACAATTTGTATTTTAATTCTCTTTGGCTTCCATAAAACAATGTCACAACTGGATTTCAATATATACTACTCTGACTAGCACAAACAATAGTGGAGCTTTAGGATGATCAAAGTTTTTGCTTTTAATGTATAGCGTCCCTTTGCAGTCTATACCTTGTTTGGGACTCAAGTAATGTAAAAACATACTCAAGTGGCAGTCAGGCAACAAAAAATGTTGACATTTCAACTTAATACTTTACCTCAGGAAAGTACAGTATCAGTGGCAGGTTTTTACAGCTACTTTTGATAGAGAATTATACAGCATAAAATAACTGTACATGAAGGATGAATGCTTTATTCCTAACTAACTTTGATAAATAAGGTAGTATTGGGCATTAACATGGCAGAATTCAAAATTATTTGGTACAGCCACGTTTTCAACTCCGACTGATTTTGCAATTAGTCCATAAGGCATACATGCATTCAGAACATCTGAGCCCACTGACCCAAAATTCAAATATTTTATTTTCTTAGCAAAAATGTACCATGATAAAATAGTTTTCAGAAATTATTAATATTGGTTTGGTAACAATTTGTATTTTTGATCAGTTTTGCTTCAATAAAACAATGTCACAACTGGATTTCAATAAATCCTACTCTGACTAGCACTAACTATAGTGGAAATTTAGGATGATCAAAGTTTCTTTTTGAGTATGCTCACAGATTATACCTGCAGTATGTGAACTCTCTATTTATGCCCTGACTAATAACTCCAAAGCATTACCATAAAGAAATAGACTCATGTTCACCTCCTGCAGGACAAGAAATACAGTACAGTAACCTTTACATCAAGGCTGCAATGTGTATGTGCTTATAGTGAGAAAGAGCAGGGGGTATATCTCAGTGGTAGAGCATTCGACTGCAGATCGAGAGGTCCCTGGTTCAAATCCGGGTGCACCCTATTACTTGCTTTTAATGTATAGCATCACTTTGCAGTCTATACCTCGTTTGGGACTCAAGTAATGTAAAAACATACTCAAGTGGCAGTCAGGCAACAAAAAATGTTGAAATGTCAACTTAATACTTTACCTCAGGAAAGTACAGTATCAGTGGCAGGTTTTGACTGCTAATTTGATAGAGAATTATACAGGATAAAATCAATATACATGAAGGATGAATGCTTTATTCCTAACTAACTTTGATAAATAAGGGAGTATTGGGCATTAACATGGCAGAATTACAATTTTTTTGGTGCAGCCATGTTTTGAACTCATACTGATTTTGCAATTAGTCCATAAGGCATACATGCATTCAGAACATCTGAGCCCACTGACCTAAAAATCAAATATTTTATTTTATTGCCAAAATGTATCTCAATCAGTTAGTTTTCAGAAATTATTAATATTGGTTTAGTGACAATTTGTATTTTAGTTCTATTTGGCTTCCATAAAACAATGTCACAACTGGATTTCAATATATACTACTCTGCCTAGCACAAACAATAGTGGAGCTTTAGGATGATCAAAGTTTCTTTTTAAACATGCTCACAGATTATACCTACAGTATGTAAACTCTCTATTTATGCCCTGACTAATAACTCCAAACCTTTACCATAAAGAAACAGACTCATCTTCACCTCCTGCAGGACAAGAAATACAGTACAGTAACCTTTACATCAAGGCTGCAATGTGTATGGTCTTATAGTTAGAAAGACCAGGGGGTATAAATCAGTTGTTGAGCATTCGAGTGCATGTCGAGAGGTCCCTGGTTCAAATCCAGGTGCCCCCTGTAATTTGCTTTTAATGTATAGCGTCCCTTAGCAGTCTATACCACGTTTGGGACTCAAGTAATGTAAAAACATACTCAAGTGGCAGTCAGGAAACAAAAAATGTTGACATTTCAACTTAATACTTTACCTCAGGAAAGTACAGTATCAGTGGCAGGTTTTTACAGCTACTTTTGATAAAGAATTATACAGCATAAAATAACTGTGCATGAAGGATGAATGCTTTATTCCTAACTAACTTTGATAAATAAGGGAGTATTGGGCATTAACATGGCAGAATTCAAAATTATTTGGTACAGCCATGTTTTCAACTCCGACTGATTTTGCAATTAGTCCATAAGGCATACATGCATTCAGAACATCTGAGCCCACTGACCCAAAATTCAAATATTTTATTTTCTTAGCAAAAATGTACCATGATAAAATAGTTTTCAGAAATTATTAATATTGGTTTGGTAACAATTTGTATTTTAGATCAGTTTTGCTTCAATAAAACAATGTCACAACTGGATTTCAATAAATCCTACTCTGACTAGCACTAACTATAGTGGAAATTTAGGATGATCAAAGTTTCTTTTTGAATACGCTCACAGATTATACCTGCAGTATGTGAACTCTCTATTTATGCCCTGACTAATAACTCCAAAGCATTACCATAAAGAAATAGACTCATCTTCACCTCCTGCAGGACAAGAAATACAGTACAGTAACCTTTACATCAAGGCTGCAATGTGTATGTGCTTATAGTGAGAAAGAGCAGGGGGTATACAGTAGCTCAGTGGTAGAGCATTCGACTGCAGATCGAGAGGTCCCTGGTTTAAATCCGGGTGCCCCCTATTACTTGCTTTTAATGTATAGCATCACTTTGCAGTCTATACCTCATTTGGGACTCAAGTAATGTAAAAACATACTCAAGTGGCAGTCAGGCAACAAAAAATGTTGAAATGTCAACTTAATACTTTACCTCAGGAAAGTACAGTATCAGTGGCAGGTTTTGACTGCTAATTTGATAGAGAATTATACAGGATAAAATCACTATACATGAAGGATGAATGCTTTATTCCTAACTAACTTTGATAAATAAGAGAGTATTGGGCATTAACATGGCAGAATTACATTTTTTTTGGTGCAGCCATGTTTTGAGCTCATACTGATTTTGCAATTAGTCCATAAGGCATACATGCATTCAGAACATCTGAGCCCACTGACCTAAAAATCAAATATTTTATTTTATTGCCAAAATGTATCTCAATCAGTTAGTTTTCAGAAATTATTAATATTGGTTTAGTGACAACTTGTATTTTAGTTCTCTTTGGCTTCCATAAAACAATGTCACAATTGGATTTCAATATATACTACTCTGACTAGCACAAACAATAGTGGAACTTTAGGATGATCAAAGTTTCTTTTTAAACATGCTCACAGATTATACCTACAGTATGTAAACTCTCCATTTATGCCCTGACTAATAACTCCAAACCTTTACCATAAAGAAACAGACTCATCTTTACCTCCTCCAGGACAAGAAATACAGTACAGTAACCTTTACATCAAGGCTGCAATGTGTATGGTCTTATAGTTAGAAAGACGAGGGGGTATAAATAAGTTGTTGAGCATTCAAATGCATGTCGAGAGGTCCCTGGTTCAAATCCAGGTGCCCCTACAATTTGCTTTTAATGTATAGCGTCCCTTTGCAGTCTATACCACGTTTGGGACTCAAGTAATGTAAAAACATACTCAAGTGGCAGTCAGGCAACAAAAAATGTTGAAATGTCAACTTAATACTTTACCTCTGGAAAGTACAGTATCAGTGGCAGGTTTTGACTGCTAGTTTGATAGAGAATTATACAGGATAAAATCACTATACATGAAGGATGAATGCTTTATTCCTAACTAACTTTGATAAAAAAGGGAGTATTGGGCATTAACATGGCAGAATTACAATTTTTTTGGTGCAGCCATGTTTTGAACTCATACTGATTTTGCAATTAGTCCATAAGGCATACATGCATTCAGAACATCTGAGCCCACTGACCTAAAAATCAAATATTTTATTTTATTGCCAAAATGTATCTCAATCAGTTAGTTTTCAGAAATTATTTATATTGGTTTAGTGATAATTTGTATTTTAGTTCTCTTTGGCTTCCATAAAACAATGTCACAACTGGATTTCAATATATACTACTCTGACTAGCACAAACAATAGTGGAGCTTTAGGATGATCAAAGTTTTTGCTTTTAATGTATAGCGTCCCTTTGCAGTCTATACCTTGTTTGGGACTCAAGTAATGTAAAAACATACTCAAGTGGCAGTCAGGCAACAAAAAATGTTAACATTTCAACTTAATACTTTACCTCAGGAAAGTACAGTATCAGTGGCAGGTTTTTACAGCTACTTTTGATAGAGAATTATACAGCATAAAATAACTGTACATGAAGGATGAATGCTTTATTCCTAACAAACTTTGATAAATAAGGGAGTATTGGGCATTAACATGGCAGAATTCAAAATTATTTGGTACAGCCATGTTTTCAACTCTGACTGATTTTGCAATTAGTCCATAAGGCATACATGCATTCAGAACATCTGAGCCCACTGACCCAAAATTCAAATATTTTATTTTCTTAGCAAAAATGTACCATGATAAAATAGTTTTCAGAAATTATTAATATTGGTTTGGTAACAATTTGTATTTTAGATCAGTTTTGCTTCAATAAAACAATGTCACAACTGGATTTCAATAAATCCTACTCTGACTAGCACTAACTATAGTGGAACTTTAGGATGATCAAAGTTTCTTTTTGAGTATGCTCACAGATTATACCTGCAGTATGTGAACTCTCTATTTATGCCCTGACTAATAACTCCAAAGCATTACCATAAAGAAACAGACTCATCTTCACCTCCTGCAGGACAAGAAATACACTACAGTAACCTTTACATCAAGGCTGCAATGTGCATGTGCTTATAGTGAGAAAGAGCAGGGGGTATAACTCAGTGGTAGAGCATTCGACTGCAGATCGAGAGGTCCCAGGTTCAAATCCGGGTGCCCTCTATTACTTGCGTTTCGGACTCAAGTAATGTAGAAACATACTCAAGCGGCAGTCAAGCAACAAAAAATGTTGAAATGTCAACTTAATACGTTACCTCAGGAAAGTACAGTATCAGTGGCAGGTTTTGACTGCTAATTTGATAGAGAATTATACAGGATAAAATCACTATACATGAAGGATGAATGCTTTATTCCTAACTAACTTTGATAAATAAGAGAGTATTGGGCATTAACATGGCAGAATGACATTTTTTTTGGTGCAGCCATGTTTTGAACTCATACTGATTTTGCAATTAGTCTATAAGGCATACATGCATTCAGAACATCTGAGCCCACTGACCTAAAAATCAAATATTTTATTTTATTGCCAAAATGTATCTCAATCAGTTAGTTTTCAGAAATTATTAATATTGGTTTAGTGACAATTTGTATTTTAGTTCTCTTTGGCTTCCATAAAACAATGTCACAACTGGATTTCAATATATACTACTCTGACTAGCACAAACAATAGTGGAGCTTTAGGATGATCAAAGTTTCTTTTTAAACATGCTCACAGATTATACCTACAGTATGTAAACTCTCTATTTATGCCCTGACTAATAACTCCAAACCTTTACCATAAAGAAACAGACTCATCTTCACCTCCTGCAGGACAAGAAATACAGTACAGTAACCTTTACATCAAGGCTGCAATGTGTATGGTCTTATAGTTAGAAAGACCAGGGGGTATAAATCAGTTGTTGAGCATTCGAGTGCATGTCGAGAGGTCCCTGGTTCAAATCCAGGTGCCCCCTATAATTTGCTTTTAATGTATAGCGTCCCTTTGCAGTCTATACCACGTTTGGGACTCAAGTAATGTAAAAACATACTCAAGTGGCAGTCAGGCAACAAAAAATGTTGACATTTCAACTTAATACTTTACCTCAGGGAAGTACAGTATCAGTGGCAGGTTTTTACAGCTACTTTTGATAGAGAATTATACAGCATAAAATAACTGTACATGAAGGATGAATGCTTTATTCCTAACTAACTTTGATAAATAAGGGAGTATTGGGCATTAACATGGCAGAATTCAAAATGATTTGTTACAGCCATGTTTTCAACTCCGACTGATTTTGCAATAAGTCCATAAGGCATACATGCATTCAGAACATCTGAGCCCACTGACCCAAAATTCAAATATTTTATTTTCTTAGCAAAAATGTACCATGATAAAATAGTTTTCAGAAATTATTAATATTGGTTTGGTAACAATTTGTATTTTAGATCAGTTTTGCTTCAATAAAACAATGTCACAACTGGATTTCAATAAATTCTACTCTGACTAGCACTAACTATAGTGGAAATTTAGGATGATCAAAGTTTCTTTTTGAGTATGCTCACAGAGTATACCTGCAGTATGTGAACTCTCTATTTATGCCCTGACTAATAACTCCAAAGCATTACCATAAAGAAATAGACTCATATTCACCTCCTGCAGGACAAGAAATACAGTACAGTAACCTTTACATCAAGGCTACAATGTGTATGTGCTTATAGTGAGAAAGAGCAGGGGGTATAGCTCAGTGGTAGAGCATTCGACTGCAGATCGAGAGGTCCCTGGTTCAAATTCGGGTGCCCCCTATTACTTGCTTTTAATGTATAGCATCACTTTGCAGTCTATACCTCATTTGGGACTCAAGTAATGTAAAAACATACTCAAGTGGCAGTCAGGCAACAAAAAATTTTGAAATGTCAACTTAATACTTTACCTCAGGAAAGTACAGTATCAGTGGCAGGTTTTGACTGCTAATTTGATAGAGAATTATACAGGATAAAATCACTATACATGAAGGATGAATGCTTTATTCCTAACTAACTTTGATAAATAAGGGAGTATTGGGCATTAACATGGCAGAATTACAATTTTTTTGGTGCAGCCATGTTTTGAACTCATACTGATTTTGCAATTAGTCCATAAGGCATACATGAATTCAGAACATCTGAGCCCACTGACCTAAAAATCAAATATTTTATTTTATTGCCAAAATGTATCTCAATCAGTTAGTTTTCAGAAATTATTAATATTGGTTTAGTGACAATTTGTATTTTAGTTCTCTTTGGCTTCCATAAAACAATGTCACAACTGAATTTCAATATATACTACTCTGACTAGCACAAACAATAGTGGAGCTTTAGGATGATCAAAGTTTCTTTTTAAACATGCTCACAGATTATACCTACAGTATGTAAACTCTCTATTTATGCCCTAACTAATAACTCCAAACCTTTACCATAAAGAAACAGACTCATCTTCACCTCCTGCAGGACAAGAAATACAGTACAGTAACCTTTACATCAAGGCTGCAATGTGTATGGTCTTATAGTTAGAAAGACCAGGGGGTATAAATCAGTTGTTGAGCATTCGAGTGCATGTCGAGAGGTCCCTGGTTCAAATCCAGGTGCCCCCTATAATTTGCTTTTAATGTATAGCGTCCCTTTGCAGTCTATACCACGTTTGGGACTCAAGTAATATAAAAACATACTCAAGTGGCAGTCAGGCAACAAAAAATGTTGACATTTCAACTTAATACTTTACCTCAGGAAAGTACAGTATCAGTGGCAGGTTTTTACAGCTACTTTTGATAGAGAATTATACAGCATAAAATAACTGTACATGAAGGATGAATGCTTTATTCCTAACTAACTTTGATAAATAAGGGAGTATTGGGCATTAACATGGCAGAATTCAAAATTATTTGGTACAGCCATGTTTTCAACTCCGACTGATTTTGCAATTAGTCCATAAGGCATACATGCATTCAGAACATCTGAGCCCACTGACCCAAAATTCAAATATTTTATTTTCTTAGCAAAAATGTACCATGATAAAATAGTTTTCAGAAATTATTAATATTGGTTTGGTAACAATTTGTATTTTAGATCAGTTTTGCTTCAATAAAACAATGTCACAACTGGATTTCAATAAATCCTACTCTGACTAGCACTAACTATAGTGGAAATTTAGGAAGATCAAAGTTTCTTTTTGAGTATGCTCACAGATTATACCTGCAGTATGTGAACTCTCTATTTATGCCCTGACTAATAACTCCAAAGCATTACCATAAAGAAATAGACTCATCTTCACCTCCTGCAGGACAAGAAATACAGTACAGTAACCTTTACATCAAGGCTGCAATGTGCATGTGCTTACAGTGAGAAAGAGCAGGGGGTATAGCTCAGTGGTAGAGCATTCGACTGCAGATCGAGAGGTCCCAGGTTCAAATCCGGGTGCTCTCTATTACTTGCGTTTCGGACTCAAGTAATGTAAAAACTTACTCAAGTGGCAGTCAGGCAACAAAAAATGTTGAAATGTCAACTTAATACTTTACCTCAGGAAAGTACAGTATCAGTGGCAGGTTTTGACAGCTAATTTGATAGAGAATTATACAGGATAAAATCACTATACATGAAGGATGAATGCTTTATTCCTAACTAACTTTGATAAATAAGGGAGTATTGGGCATTAACATGGCAGAATTACAATTTTTTTGGTGCAGCCATGTTTTGAACTCATACTGATTTTGCAATTAGTCCATAAGGCATACATGCATTCAGAACATCTGAGCCCACTGACCTAAAAATCAAATATTTTATTTTATTGCCAAAATGTATCTCAATCAGTTAGTTTTCAGAAATTATTAATATTGGTTTAGTGACAATTTGTATTTTAGTTCTCTTTGGCTTCCATAAAACAATGTCACAACTGGATTTCAATATATACTACTCTGCCTAGCACAAACAATAGTGGAGCTTTAGGATGATCAAAGTTTCTTTTTAAACATGCTCACAGATTATACCTACAGTATGTAAACTCTCCATTTATGCCCTGACTAATAACTCCAAACCTTTACCATAAAGAAACAGACTCATCTTCACCTCCTGCAGGACAAGAAATACAGTACAGTAACCTTTACATCAAGGCTGCAATGTGTATGGTCTTATAGTTAGAAAGACCAGGGGGTATAAATCAGTTGTTGAGCATTCGAGTGCATGTCGAGAGGTCCCTGGTTCAAATCCAGGTGCCCCTGTAATTTGCTTTTAATGTATAGCGTCCCTTTCCAGTCTATTCCACGTTTGGGACTCAAGTAATGTAAAAACATACTCAAGTGGCAGTCAGGCAACAAAAAATGTTGACATTTCAACTTAATACTTTACCTCAGGAAAGTACAGTATCAGTGGCAGGTTTTTACAGCTACTTTTGATAGAGAATTATACAGCCTAAAATAACTGTACATGAAGGATGAATGCTTTATTCCTAACTAACTTTGATAAATAAGGGAGTATTGGGCATTAACATGGCAGAATTCAAAATTATTTGGTACAGCCATGTTTTCAACTCCGACTGATTTTGCAATTAGTCCATAAGGCATACATGCATTCAGAACATCTGAGCCCACTGACCCAAAATTCAAATATTTTATTTTCTTATCAAAAATTTACCATGATAAAATAGTTTTCAGAAATTATTAATATTGGTTTGGTAACAATTTGTATTTTAGATCAGTTTTGCTTCAATAAAACAATGTCACAACTGGATTTCAATAAATCCTACTCTGACTAGCACTAACTATAGTGGAAATTTAGGAAGATCAAAGTTTCTTTTTGAGTATGCTCACAGATTATACCTGCAGTATGTGAACTCTCTATTTATGCCCTGACTAATAACTCCAAAGCATTACCATAAAGAAATAGACTCATCTTCACCTCCTGCAGGACAAGAAATACAGTACAGTAACCTTTACATCAAGGCTGCAATGTGTATGTGCTAATAGTGAGAAAGAGCAGGGGGTATAGCTCAGTGGTAGAGCATTTGACTGCAGATCGAGAGGTCCCTGGTTCAAATACGGGTGCACCCTATTACTTGCTTTTAATGTATATCATCACTTCGCAGTCTATACCTCATTTGGGACTCAAGTAATGTAAAAACATACTCAAGTGGCAGTCAGGCAACAAAAAATGTTGAAATGTCAACTTAATACTTTACCTCAGGAAAGTACAGTATCAGTGGCAGGTTTTGACTGCTAATTTGATAGAAAATTATACAGGATAAAATCACTATACATGAAGGATGAATGCTTTATTCCTAACTAACTTTGATAAATAAGAGAGTATTGGGCATTAACATGGCAGAATTACATTTTTTTTTGGTGCAGCCATGTTTTGAACTCATACTGATTTTGCAATTAGTCCATAAGGCATACATGCATTCAGAACATCTGAGCCCACTGACCTAAAAATCAAATATTTTATTTTATTGCCAAAATGTATCTCAATCAGTTAGTTTTCAGAAATTATTAATATTGGTTTAGTGACAATTTGTATTTTAGTTCTCTTTGGCTTCCATAAAACAATATCACAACTGGATTTCAATATATACTACTCTGACTAGCACAAACAATAGTGGAGCTTTAGGATGATCAAAGTTTCTTTTTAAACATGCTCACAGATTATACCTACAGTATGTAAACTCTCCATTTATGCCCTGACTAATAACTCCAAACCTTTACCATAAAGAAACAGACTCATCTTCACCTCCTGCAGGACAAGAAATACAGTACAGTAACCTTTACATCAAGGCTGCAATGTGTATGGTCTTATAGTTAGAAAGACCAGGGGGTATAAATCAGTTGTTGAGCATTCGAGTGCATGTCGAGAGGTCCCTGGTTCAAATCCAGGTGCCCCTATAATTTGCTTTTAATGTATAGCGTCCCTTTCCAGTCTATACCACGTTTGGGACTCAAGTAATGTAAAAACATACTCAAGTGGCAGTCAGGCAACAAAAAATGTTGACATTTCAACTTAATACTTTACCTCAGGAAAGTACAGTATCAGTGGCAGGTTTTTACAGCTACTTTTGATAGAGAATTATACAGCATAAAATAACTGTACATGAAGGATGAATGCTTTATTCCTAACTAACTTTGATAAATAAGGGAGTATTGGGCATTAACATGGCAGAATTCAAAATTATTTGGTACAGCCATGTTTTCAACTCCGACTGATTTTGCAATTAGTCCATAAGGCATACATGCATTCAGAACATCTGAGTCCACTGACCCAAAATTCAAATATTTTATTTTCTTAGCAAAAATGTACCATGATAAAATAGTTTTCAGAAATTATTAATATTGGTTTGGTAACAATTTGTATTTTAGATCAGTTTTGCTTCAATAAAACAATGTCACAACTGGATTTCAATAAATCCTACTCTGACTAGCACTAACTATAGTGGAACTTTAGGATGATCAAAGTTTCTTTTTGAGTAAGCTCACAGATTATACCTGCAGTATGTGAACTCTCTATTTATGCCCTGACTAATAACTCCAAAGCATTACCATAAAGAAACAGACTCATCTTCACCTCC
Source organism: Pseudophryne corroboree (assembly GCF_028390025.1). Taxonomy (NCBI): domain Eukaryota; kingdom Metazoa; phylum Chordata; class Amphibia; order Anura; family Myobatrachidae; genus Pseudophryne; species Pseudophryne corroboree. The sequence continues at coordinate 1,007,379,233 of NC_086444.1, read as the reverse complement.
TACAGGACAAGAAATACAGTACAGTAACCTTTACATCAAGGCTGCAATGTGTATGTGCTTATAGTGAGAAAGAGCAGGGGATATAGTTTAGTGGTAGAGCATTCGACTGCAGATCGAGAGGTCCCTGGTTTAAATCCGGGTGCCCCCTATTACTTGCTTTTAATGTATAGCATCACTTTGCAGTCTATACCTCATTTGGGACTCAAGTAATGTAAAAACATACTCAAGTGGCAGTCAGGCAACAAAATATGTTGAAATGTCAACTTAATACTTTACCTCAGGAAAGTACAGTATCAGTGGCAGGTTTTGACTGCTAATTTGATAGAGAATTATACAGGATAAAATCACTATACATGAAGGATGAATGCTTTATTCCTAACTAACTTTGATAAATAAGGGAGTATTGGGCATTAACATGGCAGAATTACATTTTTTTTGGTGCAGCCATGTTTTGAGCTCATACTGATTTTGCAATTAGTCCATAAGGCATACATGCATTCAGAACATCTGAGCCCACTGACCCAAAAATCAAATATTTTATTTTCTTAGCAAAAATGTACCATGATAAAATAGTTTTCAGAAATTATTAATATTGGTTTGGTAACAATTTGTATTTTAGATCAGTTTTGCTTCAATAAAACAATGTCACAACTGGATTTCAATAAATCCTACTCTGACTAGCACTAACTATAGTGGAAATTTAGGATGATCAAAGTTTCTTTTTGAATACGCTCACAGATTATACCTGCAGTATGTGAACTCTCTACTTATGCCCTGACTAATAACTCCAAAGCATTACCATAAAGAAATAGACTCATCTTCACCTCCTGCAGGACAAGAAATACAGTACAGTAACCTTTACATCAAGGCTGCAATGTGTATGTGCTTATAGTGAGGAAGAGCAGGGGGTATACAGTAGCTCAGTGGTAGAGCATTCAACTGCAGATCGAGAGGTCCCTGGTTCAAATCCGGGTGCCCCCTAATACCTCGTTTGGGACTCAAGTAATGTAAAAACATACTCAAGTGGCAGTCAGGCAACAAAAAATGTTGAAATGTCAACTTAATACTTTACCTCAGGAAAGTACAGTATCAGTGGCAGGTTTTGACTGCTAATTTGATAGAGAATTATACAGGATAAAATCACTATACATGAAGGATGAATGCTTTATTCCTAACTAACTTTGATAAATAAGGGAGTATTGGGCATTAACATGGCAGAATTAAATTTTTTTTGGTGCAGCTATGTTTTGAGCTCATACTGATTTTGCAATTAGTCCATAAGGCATACATGCATTCAGAACATCTGAGCCCACTGACCTAAAAATCAAATATTTTATTTTATTGCCAAAATGTATCTCAATCAGTTAGTTTTCAGAAATTATTAATATTGGTTTAGTGACAACTTGTATTTTAGTTCTCTTTGGCTTCCATAAAACAATGTCACAATTGGATTTCAATATATACTACTCTGACTAGCACAAACAATAGTGGAACTTTAGGATGATCAAAGTTTCTTTTTAAACATGCTCACAGATTATACCTACAGTATGTAAACTCTCCATTTATGCCCTGACTAATAACTCCAAACCTTTACCATAAAGAAACAGACTCATCTTTACCTCCTCCAGGACAAGAAATACAGTACAGTAACCTTTACATCAAGGCTGCAATGTGTATGGTCTTATAGTTAGAAAGACGAGGGGGTATAAATAAGTTGTTGAGCATTCAAATGCATGTCGAGAGGTCCCTGGTTCAAATCCAGGTGCCCCTACAATTTGCTTTTAATGTATAGCGTCCCTTTGCAGTCTATACCACGTTTGGGACTCAAGTAATGTAAAAACATACTCAAGTGGCAGTCAGGCAACAAAAAATGTTGAAATGTCAACTTAATACTTTACCTCTGGAAAGTACAGTATCAGTGGCAGGTTTTGACTGCTAGTTTGATAGAGAATTATACAGGATAAAATCACTATACATGAAGGATGAATGCTTTATTCCTAACTAACTTTGATAAATAAGGGAGTATTGGGCATTAACATGGCAGAATTACAATTTTTTTTGGTGCAGCCATGTTTTGAACTCATACTGATTTTGCAATTAGTCCATAAGGCATACATGCATTCAGAACATCTGAGCCCACTGACCTAAAAATCAAATATTTTATTTTATTGCCAAAATGTATCTCAATCAGTTAGTTTTCAGAAATTATTTATATTGGTTTAGTGACAATTTGTATTTTAGTTCTCTTTGGCTTCCATAAAACAATGTCACAACTGGATTTCAATATATACTACTCTGACTAGCACAAACAATAGTGGAGCTTTAGGATGATCAAAGTTTTTGCTTTTAATGTATAGCGTCCCTTTGCAGTCTATACCTTGTTTGGGACTCAAGTAATGTAAAAACATACTCAAGTGGCAGTCAGGCAACAAAAAATGTTAACATTTCAACTTAATACTTTACCTCAGGAAAGTACAGTATCAGTGGCAGGTTTTTACAGCTACTTTTGATAGAGAATTATACAGCATAAAATAACTGTACATGAAGGATGAATGCTTTATTCCTAACAAACTTTGATAAATAAGGGAGTATTGGGCATTAACATGGCAGAATTCAAAATTATTTGGTACAGCCATGTTTTCAACTCTGACTGATTTTGCAATTAGTCCATAAGGCATACATGCATTCAGAACATCTGAGCCCACTGACCCAAAATTCAAATATTTTATTTTCTTAGCAAAAATGTACCATGATAAAATAGTTTTCAGAAATTATTAATATTGGTTTGGTAACAATTTGTATTTTAGATCAGTTTTGCTTCAATAAAACAATGTCACAACTGGATTTCAATAAATCCTACTCTGACTAGCACTAACTATAGTGGAACTTTAGGATGATCAAAGTTTCTTTTTGAGTATGCTCACAGATTATACCTGCAGTATGTGAACTCTCTATTTATGCCCTGACTAATAACTCCAAAGCATTACCATAAAGAAACAGACTCATCTTCACCTCCTGCAGGACAAGAAATACAGTACAGTAACTTTTACATCAAGGCTGCAATGTGCATGTGCTTATAGTGAGAAAGAGCAGGGGGTATAGCTCAGTGGTAGAGCATTCGACTGCAGATCGAGAGGTCCCAGGTTCAAATCCGGGTGCCCTCTATTACTTGCGTTTCGGACTCAAGTAATGTAGAAACATACTCAAGCGGCAGTCAAGCAACAAAAAATGTTGAAATGTCAACTTAATACGTTACCTCAGGAAAGTACAGTATCAGTGGCAGGTTTTGACTGCTAATTTGATAGAGAATTATACAGGATAAAATCACTATACATGAAGGATGAATGCTTTATTCCTAACTAACTTTGATAAATAAGGGAGTATTGGGCATTAACATGGCAGAATTACAATTTTTTTGGTGCAGCCATGTTTTGAACTCATACTGATTTTGCAATTAGTCTATAAGGCATACATGCATTCAGAACATCTGAGCCCACTGACCTAAAAATCAAATATTTTATTTTATTGCCAAAATGTATCTCAATCAGTTAGTTTTCAGAAATTATTAATATTGGTTTAGTGACAGTTTGTATTTTAGTTCTCTTTGGCTTCCATAAAACAATGTCACAACTGGATTTCAATATATACTACTCTGACTAGCACAAACAATAGTGGAGCTTTAGGATGATCAAAGTTTCTTTTTAAACATGCTCACAGATTATACCTACAGTATGTAAACTCTCTATTTATGCCCTGACTAATAACTCCAAACCTTTACCATAAAGAAACAGACTCATCTTCACCTCCTGCAGGACAAGAAATACAGTACAGTAACCTTTACATCAAGGCTGCAATGTGTATGGTCTTATAGTTAGAAAGACCAGGGGGTATAAATCAGTTGTTGAGCATTCGAGTGCATGTCGAGAGGTCCCTGGTTCAAATCCAGGTGCCCCCTATAATTTGCTTTTAATGTATAGCGTCCCTTTGCAGTCTATACCACGTTTGGGACTCAAGTAATGTAAAAACATACTCAAGTGGCAGTCAGGCAACAAAAAATGTTGACATTTCAACTTAATACTTTACCTCAGGGAAGTACAGTATCAGTGGCAGGTTTTTACAGCTACTTTTGATAGAGAATTATACAGCATAAAATAACTGTACATGAAGGATGAATGCTTTATTCCTAACAAACTTTGATAAATAAGGGAGTATTGGGCATTAACATGGCAGAATTCAAAATTATTTGGTACAGCCATGTTTTCAACTCTGACTGATTTTGCAATTAGTCCATAAGGCATACATGCATTCAGAACATCTGAGCCCACTGACCCAAAATTCAAATATTTTATTTTCTTAGCAAAAATGTACCATGATAAAATAGTTTTCAGAAATTATTAATATTGGTTTGGTAACAATTTGTATTTTAGATCAGTTTTGCTTCAATAAAACAATGTCACAACTGGATTTCAATAAATCCTACTCTGACTAGCACTAACTATAGTGGAACTTTAGGATGATCAAAGTTTCTTTTTGAGTATGCTCACAGATTATACCTGCAGTATGTGAACTCTCTATTTATGCCCTGACTAATAACTCCAAAGCATTACCATAAAGAAACAGACTCATCTTCACCTCCTGCAGGACAAGAAATACAGTACAGTAACCTTTACATCAAGGCTGCAATGTGCATGTGCTTATAGTGAGAAAGAGCAGGGGGTATAGCTCAGTGGTAGAGCATTCGACTGCAGATCGAGAGGTCCCAGGTTCAAATCCGGGTGCCCTCTATTACTTGCGTTTCGGACTCAAGTAATGTAGAAACATACTCAAGCGGCAGTCAAGCAACAAAAAATGTTGAAATGTCAACTTAATACGTTACCTCAGGAAAGTACAGTATCAGTGGCAGGTTTTGACTGCTAATTTGATAGAGAATTATACAGGATAAAATCACTATACATGAAGGATGAATGCTTTATTCCTAACTAACTTTGATAAATAAGGGAGTATTGGGCATTAACATGGCAGAATTACAATTTTTTTGGTGCAGCCATGTTTTGAACTCATACTGATTTTGCAATTAGTCCATAAGGCATACATGAATTCAGAACATCTGAGCCCACTGACCTAAAAATCAAATATTTTATTTTATTGCCAAAATGTATCTCAATCAGTTAGTTTTCAGAAATTATTAATATTGGTTTAGTGACAATTTGTATTTTAGTTCTCTTTGGCTTCCATAAAACAATGTCACAACTGAGTTTCAATATATACTACTCTGACTAGCACAAACAATAGTGGAGCTTTAGGATGATCAAAGTTTCTTTTTAAACATGCTCACAGATTATACCTACAGTATGTAAACTCTCTATTTATGCCCTAACTAATAACTCCAAACCTTTACCATAAAGAAACAGACTCATCTTCACCTCCTGCAGGACAAGAAATACAGTACAGTAACCTTTACATCAAGGCTGCAATGTGTATGGTCTTATAGTTAGAAAGACCAGGGGGTATAAATCAGTTGTTGAGCATTCGAGTGCATGTCGAGAGGTCCCTGGTTCAAATCCAGGTGCCCCCTGTAATTTGCTTTTAATGTATAGCGTCCCTTTGCAGTCTATACCACGTTTGGGACTCAAGTAATATAAAAACATACTCAAGTGGCAGTCAGGCAACAAAAAATGTTGACATTTCAACTTAATACTGTACCTCAGGAAAGTACAGTATCAGTGGCAGGTTTTTACAGCTACTTTTGATAGAGAATTATACAGCATAAAATAACTGTACATGAAGGATGAATGCTTTATTCCTAACTAACTTTGATAAATAAGGGAGTATTGGGCATTAACATGGCAGAATTCAAAATTATTTGGTACAGCCATGTTTTCAACTCCGACTGATTTTGCAATTAGTCCATAAGGCATACATGCATTCAGAACATCTGAGCCCACTGACCCAAAATTCAAATATTTTATTTTCTTAGCAAAAATGTACCATGATAAAATAGTTTTCAGAAATTATTAATATTGGTTTGGTAACAATTTGTATTTTAGATCAGTTTTGCTTCAATAAAACAATGTCACAACTGGATTTCAATAAATCCTACTCTGACTAGCACTAACTATAGTGGAAATTTAGGAAGATCAAAGTTTCTTTTTGAGTATGCTCATAGATTATACCTGCAGTATGTGAACTCTCTATTTATGCCCTGACTAATAACTCCAAAGCATTACCATAAAGAAATAGACTCATCTTCACCTCCTGCAGGACAAGAAATACAGTACAGTAACCTTTACATCAAGGCTGCAATGTGCATGTGCTTATAGTGAGAAAGAGCAGGGGGTATAGCTCAGTGGTAGAGCATTCGACTGCAGATCGAGAGGTCCCAGGTTCAAATCCGGGTGCCCTCTATTACTTGCGTTTCGGACTCAAGTAATGTAGAAACATACTCAAGCGGCAGTCAAGCAACAAAAAATGTTGAAATGTCAACTTAATACGTTACCTCAGGAAAGTACAGTATCAGTGGCAGGTTTTGACTGCTAATTTGATAGAGAATTATACAGGATAAAATCACTATACATGAAGGATGAATGCTTTATTCCTAACTAACTTTGATAAATAAGGGAGTATTGGGCATTAACATGGCAGAATTACAATTTTTTTGGTGCAGCCATGTTTTGAACTCATACTGATTTTGCAATTAGTCCATAAGGCATACATGAATTCAGAACATCTGAGCCCACTGACCTAAAAATCAAATATTTTATTTTATTGCCAAAATGTATCTCAATCAGTTAGTTTTCAGAAATTATTAATATTGGTTTAGTGACAATTTGTATTTTAGTTCTCTTTGGCTTCCATAAAACAATGTCACAACTGAGTTTCAATATATACTACTCTGACTAGCACAAACAATAGTGGAGCTTTAGGATGATCAAAGTTTCTTTTTAAACATGCTCACAGATTATACCTACAGTATGTAAACTCTCTATTTATGCCCTAACTAATAACTCCAAACCTTTACCATAAAGAAACAGACTCATCTTCACCTCCTGCAGGACAAGAAATACAGTACAGTAACCTTTACATCAAGGCTGCAATGTGTATGGTCTTATAGTTAGAAAGACCAGGGGGTATAAATCAGTTGTTGAGCATTCGAGTGCATGTCGAGAGGTCCCTGGTTCAAATCCAGGTGCCCCCTATAATTTGCTTTTAATGTATAGCGTCCCTTTGCAGTCTATACCACGTTTGGGACTCAAGTAATATAAAAACATACTCAAGTGGCAGTCAGGCAACAAAAAATGTTGACATTTCAACTTAATACTGTACCTCAGGAAAGTACAGTATCAGTGGCAGGTTTTTACAGCTACTTTTGATAGAGAATTATACAGCATAAAATAACTGTACATGAAGGATGAATGCTTTATTCCTAACTAACTTTGATAAATAAGGGAGTATTGGGCATTAACATGGCAGAATTCAAAATTATTTGGTACAGCCATGTTTTCAACTCCGACTGATTTTGCAATTAGTCCATAAGGCATACATGCATTCAGAACATCTGAGCCCACTGACCCAAAATTCAAATATTTTATTTTCTTAGCAAAAATGTACCATGATAAAATAGTTTTCAGAAATTATTAATATTGGTTTGGTAACAATTTGTATTTTAGATCAGTTTTGCTTCAATAAAACAATGTCACAACTGGATTTCAATAAATCCTACTCTGACTAGCACTAACTATAGTGGAAATTTAGGAAGATCAAAGTTTCTTTTTGAGTATGCTCACAGATTATACCTGCAGTATGTGAACTCTCTATTTATGCCCTGACTAATAACTCCAAAGCATTACCATAAAGAAATAGACTCATCTTCACCTCCTGCAGGACAAGAAATACAGTACAGTAACCTTTACATCAAGGCTGCAATGTGCATGTGCTTATAGTGAGAAAGAGCAGGGGGTATAGCTCAGTGGTAGAGCATTCGACTGCAGATCGAGAGGTCCCAGGTTCAAATCCGGGTGCCCTCTATTACTTGCGTTTCGGACTCAAGTAATGTAAAAACATACTCAAGTGGCAGTCAGGCAACAAAAAATGTTGAAATGTCAACTTAATACTTTACCTCAGGAAAGTACAGTATCAGTGGCAGGTTTTGACAGCTAATTTGATAGAGAATTATACAGGATAAAATCACTATACATGAAGGATGAATGCTTTATTCCTAACTAACTTTGATAAATAAGGGAGTATTGGGCATTAACATGGCAGAATTACAATTTTTTTGGTGCAGCCATGTTTTGAACTCATACTGATTTTGCAATTAGTCCATAAGGCATACATGCATTCAGAATATCTGAGCCCACTGACCTAAAAATCAAATATTTTATTTTATTGCCAAAATGTATCTCAATCAGTTAGTTTTCAGAAATTATTAATATTGGTTTAGTGACAATTTGTATTTTAGTTCTATTTGGCTTCCATAAAACAATGTCACAACTGGATTTCAATATATACTACTCTGCCTAGCACAAACAATAGTGGAGCTTTAGGATGATCAAAGTATCTTTTTAAACATGCTCACAGATTATACCTACAGTATGTAAACTCTCTATTTATGCCCTGACTAATAACTCCAAACCTTTACCATAAAGAAACAGACTCATCTTCACCTCCTGCAGGACAAGAAATACAGTACAGTAACCTTTACATCAAGGCTGCAATGTGTATGGTCTTATAGTTAGAAAGACCAGGGGGTATAAATCAGTTGTTGAGCATTCGAGTGCATGTCGAGAGGTCCCTGGTTCAAATCCAGGTGCCCCCTGTAATTTGCTTTTAATGTATAGCGTCCCTTAGCAGTCTATACCACGTTTGGGACTCAAGTAATGTAAAAACATACTCAAGTGGCAGTCAGGAAACAAAAAATGTTGACATTTCAACTTAATACTTTACCTCAGGAAAGTACAGTATCAGTGGCAGGTTTTTACAGCTACTTTTGATAAAGAATTATACAGCATAAAATAACTGTACATGAAGGATGAATGCTTTATTCCTAACTAACTTTGATAAATAAGGGAGTATTGGGCATTAACATGGCAGAATTCAAAATTATTTGGTACAGCCATGTTTTCAACTCCGACTGATTTTGCAATTAGTCCATAAGGCATACATGCATTCAGAACATCTGAGCCCACTGACCCAAAATTCAAATATTTTATTTTCTTAGCAAAAATGTACCATGATAAAATAGTTTTCAGAAATTATTAATATTGGTTTGGTAACAATTTGTATTTTAGATCAGTTTTGCTTCAATAAAACAATGTCACAACTGGATTTCAATAAATCCTACTCTGACTAGCACTAACTATAGTGGAAATTTAGGAAGATCAAAGTTTCTTTTTGAGTATGCTCACAGATTATACCTGCAGTATGTGAACTCTCTATTTATGCCCTGACTAATAACTCCAAAGCATTACCATAAAGAAATAGACTCATCTTCACCTCCTGCAGGACAAGAAATACAGTACAGTAACCTTTACATCAAGGCTGCAATGTGCATGTGCTTATAGTGAGAAAGAGCAGGGGGTATAGCTCAGTGGTAGAGCATTCGACTGCAGATCGAGAGGTCCCAGGTTCAAATCCGGGTGCCCTCTATTACTTGCGTTTCGGACTCAAGTAATGTAAAAACATACTCAAGTGGCAGTCAGGCAACAAAAAATGTTGAAATGTCAACTTAATACTTTACCTCAGGAAAGTACAGTATCAGTGGCAGGTTTTGACAGCTAATTTGATAGAGAATTATACAGGATAAAATCACTATACATGAAGGATGAATGCTTTATTCCTAACTAACTTTGATAAATAAGGGAGTATTGGGCATTAACATGGCAGAATTACAATTTTTTTGGTGCAGCCATGTTTTGAACTCATACTGATTTTGCAATTAGTCCATAAGGCATACATGCATTCAGAATATCTGAGCCCACTGACCTAAAAATCAAATATTTTATTTTATTGCCAAAATGTATCTCAATCAGTTAGTTTTCAGAAATTATTAATATTGGTTTAGTGACAATTTGTATTTTAGTTCTATTTGGCTTCCATAAAACAATGTCACAACTGGATTTCAATATATACTACTCTGCCTAGCACAAACAATAGTGGAGCTTTAGGATGATCAAAGTATCTTTTTAAACATGCTCACAGATTATACCTACAGTATGTAAACTCTCTATTTATGCCCTGACTAATAACTCCAAACCTTTACCATAAAGAAACAGACTCATCTTCACCTCCTGCAGGACAAGAAATACAGTACAGTAACCTTTACATCAAGGCTGCAATGTGTATGGTCTTATAGTTAGAAAGACCAGGGGGTATAAATCAGTTGTTGAGCATTCGAGTGCATGTCGAGAGGTCCCTGGTTCAAATCCAGGTGCCCCCTGTAATTTGCTTTTAATGTATAGCGTCCCTTAGCAGTCTATACCACGTTTGGGACTCAAGTAATGTAAAAACATACTCAAGTGGCAGTCAGGAAACAAAAAATGTTGACATTTCAACTTAATACTTTACCTCAGGAAAGTACAGTATCAGTGGCAGGTTTTTACAGCTACTTTTGATAAAGAATTATACAGCATAAAATAACTGTACATGAAGGATGAATGCTTTATTCCTAACTAACTTTGATAAATAAGGGAGTATTGGGCATTAACATGGCAGAATTCAAAATTATTTGGTACAGCCATGTTTTCAACTCCGACTGATTTTGCAATTAGTCCATAAGGCATACATGCATTCAGAACATCTGAGCCCACTGACCCAAAATTCAAATATTTTATTTTCTTAGCAAAAATGTACCATGATAAAATAGTTTTCAGAAATTATTAATATTGGTTTGGTAACAATTTGTATTTTAGATCAGTTTTGCTTCAATAAAACAATGTCACAACTGGATTTCAATAAATCCTACTCTGACTAGCACTAACTATAGTGGAAATTTAGGAAGATCAAAGTTTCTTTTTGAGTATGCTCACAGATTATACCTGCAGTATGTGAACTCTCTATTTATGCCCTGACTAATAACTCCAAAGCATTACCATAAAGAAATAGACTCATCTTCACTTCCTGCAGGACAAGAAATACAGTACAGTAACCTTTACATCAAGGCTGCAATGTGTATGTGCTTATTGTGAGAAAGAGCAGGGGATATAGTTTAGTGGTAGAGCATTCGACTGCAGATCGAGAGGTCCCTGGTTCAAATCCGGGTGCGCTCTATTACTTGCTTTTAATGTATATCATCACTTTGCAGTCTATGGGGTATATGCAATAGCGGGCGAATTCGCGGCAATTATCGCCATTTTTTCAATTCGACCAAATTCGCCAGGTGAATTCCGGAAGGTGGCTTCCGGAATTCACCATATGCAATGAAAAACGGATTCGCCAGAGTCGCGGGCGAAAATCGGCCGATTTGGCGGATTTTGCCGCGATTTAAAAAAACGGGAAAAAACGGGGAAAAACCCGAAAAAAAAATGGCGTGGGGTCCCCCCTCCAAAGCATAACCAGCCTCGGGCTCATCGAGCTGGTCCTGGTTCTAAAAATGCAGGGGAAAAATCGCCCAGGGATCCCCCGTATTTTTAAAACCAGCACCGGGCTCTGCGCCTGATGCTGGTGCCAAAAATACGGGGGACAAAAAGAGTAGGGGTCCCCCGTATTTTTAACACCAGCATCGGGCTCCACTAGCTGGACAGATAATGCCACAGCCGGGGGTCACTTTTATGCCGTGCCCTGCGGCCGTGGCATCAAAAATCCAACTAGTCACCCCTGGCCGGGGTACCCTGGGGGAGAGGGGACCCCTTCAATCAAGGGGTCCCCCCCCCCAGCCACCCAAGGGCCAGGGGTGAAGCCCGAGGCTGTCCCCCCCATCCAATGGGCTGCGGATGGGGGGGCTGATAGCCTTTGTGATAAAAAAAAAGATATTGTTTTTTCCAGTAGTACTACAAGTCCCAGCAAGCCTCCCCCGCAAGCTGGTACTTGGAGAACCACAAGTACCAGCATGCGGGAGAAAAACGGGCCCGCTGGTACCTGTAGTACTACTGGAAAAAAAATACCCAAATAAAAACAGGACACACACACCTTGATAGTAAAACTTTATTTCATACGCCGACACACACATACTTACCTGTGTTGACACGCCGACTGCAATGATCTCCGACGATCCGAGGGTACCTGTCAAAAAATTATACTCACCTTCCAGCGTCCAGAGGTCCAGGTCCAGAGGTAAATCCACGTACTTTGTAAAAAAACAAACCGAACACGATCCACCGGACTAATGAAAGGGGTCCAATGTTTTCACATTAGACTCCTTTCCCCGAATGCCGGGACATCACGTGACTCCTGTCACTGATGTCCCTTCAGCCAATCAGGAAGCGCTACTGCCGTGGCGCTCACCTGATTGGCTGGACGCCGTCTGTACTCTGACAGCGCCTCGCAAAGCCGCTCCATTACTTTCAATGGTGGGAACTTTGCGGCTAGCGGTGGGGTCACCCGCCGGTCAGCCGCTGACCGGCGGGTGACCTCACCGCTAGCCGCTAAGTTCCCACCATTGAATATAATGGAGGGAGCTGTGCGATGCGCTGTCACAGCGATCAGCCAATCAGGTGAGCGCAACGAAGTTGCGCTTCCTGATTGGCTTAGAGACCTGTCAGTGACAGCTGTCACTGACAGGTCTTATTCGTGGAAAGGTGTCCCATGTGTCAGCATGGGACCCCTTTCAGTCCGTTCTGGAGCGGGTATTTGCGTTTTCTTTTTTTGCCAAGTACGTGGATTTATCTCTGGACCATGGCTGAGGTGAGTATATTGAACTTTGCTTTTCAGGTATCCGTGGATTCTACATGGAGAAGAGGACCGATGTCGGCGTGTGAACATAGGTATGTGTGTGTCGGTAGTGTGAAATAAAGTTTTACTGTCGACGGTGTGTGTGTCCTGTTTTTATTTGGGTATTTTTTTCCCAGTAGTACTACAGGAACCAGCGGGCCCGCTTTTCTCCCGCATGCTGGTACTTGTGGTTCTCCAAGTACCAGCTTGCGGGGGAGGCTTGCTGGGACTTGTAGTACTAATGGAAAAAACAATATCTTTTTTTTATCACAAAGGCTATCAGCCCCCCCATCCGCAGCCCATTGGATGGGGGGGGACAGCCTCGGGCTTCACCCCTGGCCCTTGGGTGGCTGGGGGGGGGGGACCCCTTGATTGAAGGGGTCCCCACTCCCCCAGGGTACCCCGGCCAGGGGTGACTAGTTGGATATTTGATGCCACGGCCGCAGGGCACGGCATAAAAGTGACCCCCGGCTGTGGCATTATCTGTCCAGCTAGTGGAGCCCGATGCTGGTGTTAAAAATACGGGGGACCCCTACTCTTTTTGTCCCCCGTATTTTTGGCACCAGCACCAGGCGCAGAGCCCGGTGCTGGTTTTAAAAATACGGGGGATCCCCTGTCAATTTTTTCCCCGCATTTTTAGAACCAGGACCAGCTCAATGAGCCCGAGGCTGGTTATGCTTTGGAGGGGGGACCCCACGCCATTTTTTTTTCTGATTTTACCGTTCCAGCAATAAAAAAAAAAAAAAAAAAAAATTTAAAAAATATATAAATAATATTTGTGCCTCCCCCCCAAAAAAAAAAAATACCTAATCCCTTCTAATATAAATAGATCTGCTATTCCCAAAAAAAAAAACACCAAAAAAAACATGTTTAAATTTTTTTTATTTGTTTTCACCCTCCAAAGTGTGGCGGATTGAAAATCGCGAATTTGCTGTCTAAAAGCACTGCAGGCGAATTTCCAAACTTGAATTGAATATGCTGGAGGCGAATTGCAGCATCTGTACCATTGCAGAAAAGGCGAATGCGGAAAAAGGCGAATTGAGACAAGGCGAATTTTGACGGTCCGTTTTTTTGCGAAAAAGTACTGCACTGCATAGGCGAATTGATTTTTTGAGGCGAAAACGTTCCGGAATTCGCCTTTTTTTGAAATTCGCCCGCTATTGCATATACCCCTATACCTCATTTGGGACTCAAGTAATGTAAAAACATACTCAAGTGGCAGTCAGGCAACAAAAAATGTTGAAATGTCAACTTAATACTTTACCTCAGGAAAGTACAGTATCAGTGGCAGGTTTTGACTGCTAATTTGATAGAGAATTATACAGGATAAAATCACTATACATGAAGGATGAATGCTTTATTCCTAACTAACTTTGATAAATAAGAGAGTATTGGGCATTAACATGGCAGAATTACATTTTTTTTTGGTGCAGCCATGTTTTGAACTCATACTGATTTTGCAATTAGTCCATAAGGCATACATGCATTCAGAACATCTGAGCCCACTGACCTAAAAATCAAATATTTTATTTTATTGCCAAAATGTATCTCAATCAGTTAGTTTTCAGAAATTATTAATATTGGTTTAGTGACAATTTGTATTTTTAGTTCTCTTTGGCTTCCATAAAACAATGTCACAACTGGATTTCAATATATACTACTCTGACTAGCACAAACAATAGTGGAGCTTTAGGATGATCAAAGTTTCTTTTTAAACATGCTCACAGATTATACCTACAGTATGTAAACTCTCCATTTATGCCCTGACTAATAACTCCAAACCTTTACCATAAAGAAACAGACTCATCTTCACCTCCTGCAGGACAAGAAATACAGTACAGTAACCTTTACATCAAGGCTGCAATGTGTATGGTCTTATAGTTAGAAAGACCAGGGGGTATAAATCAGTTGTTGAGCATTCGAGTGCATGTCGAGAGGTCCCTGGTTCAAATCCAGGTGCCCCTGTAATTTGCTTTTAATGTATAGCGTCCCTTTCCAGTCTATACCACGTTTGGGACTCAAGTAATGTAAAAACATACTCAAGTGGCAGTCAGGCAACAAAAAATGTTGACATTTCAACTTAATACTTTACCTCAGGAAAGTACAGTATCAGTGGCAGGTTTTTACAGCTACTTTTGATAGAGAATTATACAGCATAAAATAACTGTACATGAAGGATGAATGCTTTATTCCTAACTAACTTTGATAAATAAGGGAGTATTGGGCATTAACATGGCAGAATTCAAAATGATTTGGTACAGCCATGTTTTCAACTCCGACTGATTTTGCAATTAGTCCATAAGGCATACATGCATTCAGAACATCTGAGCCCACTGACCCAAAATTCAAATATTTTATTTTCTTAGCAAAAATGTACCATGATAAAATAGTTTTCAGAAATTATTAATATTGGTTTGGTAACAATTTGTATTTTAGATCAGTATTGCTTCAATAAAACAATGTCACAACTGGATTTCAATAAATCCTACTCTGACTAGCACTAACTATAGTGGAACTTTAGGATGATCAAAGTTTCTTTTTGAGTAAGCTCACAGATTATACCTGCAGTATGTGGACTCTCTATTTATGCCCTGACTAATAACTCCAAAGCATTACCATAAAGAAACAGACTCATCTTCACCTCCTACAGGACAAGAAATACAGTACAGTAACCTTTACATCAAGGCTGCAATGTGTATGTGCTTATAGAGAGAAAGAGCAGGGGATATAGTTTAGTGGTAGAGCATTCGACTGCAGATCGAGAGGTCCCTGGTTTAAATCCGGGTGCCCCCTATTACTTGCTTTTAATGTATAGCATCACTTTGCAGTCTATACCTCATTTGGGACTCAAGTAATGTAAAAACATACTCAAGTGGCAGTCAGGCAACAAAATATGTTGAAATGTCAACTTAATACTTTACCTCAGGAAAGTACAGTATCAGTGGCAGGTTTTGACTGCTAATTTGATAGAGAATTATACAGGATAAAATCACTATACATGAAGGATGAATGCTTTATTCCTAACTAACTTTGATAAATAAGGGAGTATTGGGCATTAACATGGCAGAATTACATTTTTTTTGGTGCAGCCATGTTTTGAGCTCATACTGATTTTGCAATTAGTCCATAAGGCATACATGCATTCAGAACATCTGAGCCCACTGACCCAAAAATCAAATATTTTATTTTCTTAGCAAAAATGTACCATGATAAAATAGTTTTCAGAAATTATTAATATTGGTTTGGTAACAATTTGTATTTTAGATCAGTTTTGCTTCAATAAAACAATGTCACAACTGGATTTCAATAAATCCTACTCTGACTAGCACTAACTATAGTGGAAATTTAGGATGATCAAAGTTTCTTTTTGAATACGCTCACAGATTATACCTGCAGTATGTGAACTCTCTACTTATGCCCTGACTAATAACTCCAAAGCATTACCATAAAGAAATAGACTCATCTTCACCTCCTGCAGGACAAGAAATACAGTACAGTAACCTTTACATCAAGGCTGCAATGTGTATGTGCTTATAGTGAGGAAGAGCAGGGGGTATACAGTAGCTCAGTTGTAGAGCATTCGACTGCAGATCGAGAGGTCCCTGGTTCAAATCCGGGTGCCCCCTAATACCTCGTTTGGGACTCAAGTAATGTAAAAACATACTCAAGTGGCAGTCAGGCAACAAAAAATGTTGAAATGTCAACTTAATACTTTACCTCAGGAAAGTACAGTATCAGTGGCAGGTTTTGACTGCTAATTTGATAGAGAATTATACAGGATAAAATCACTATACATGAAGGATGAATGCTTTATTCCTAACTAACTTTGATAAATAAGGGAGTATTGGGCATTAACATGGCAGAATTACATTTTTTTTGGTGCAGCCATGTTTTGAGCTCATACTGATTTTGCAATTAGTCCATAAGGCATACATGCATTCAGAACATCTGAGACCACTGACCTAAAAATCAAATATTTTATTTTATTGCCAAAATGTATCTCAATCAGTTAGTTTTCAGAAATTATTAATATTGGTTTAGTGACAACTTGTATTTTAGTTCTCTTTGGCTTCCATAAAACAATGTCACAATTAGATTTCAATATATACTACTCTGACTAGCACAAACAATAGTGGAACTTTAGGATGATCAAAGTTTCTTTTTAAACATGCTCACAGATTATACCTACAGTATGTAAACTCTCCATTTATGCCCTGACTAATAACTCCAAACCTTTACCATAAAGAAACAGACTCATCTTTACCTCCTCCAGGACAAGAAATACAGTACAGTAACCTTTACATCAAGGCTGCAATGTGTATGGTCTTATAGTTAGAAAGACGAGGGGGTATAAATAAGTTGTTGAGCATTCAAATGCATGTCGAGAGGTCCCTGGTTCAAATCCAGGTGCCCCTACAATTTGCTTTTAATGTATAGCGTCCCTTTGCAGTCTATACCACGTTTGGGACTCAAGTAATGTAAAAACATATTCAAGTGGCAGTCAGGCAACAAAAAATGTTAACATTTCAACTTAATACTTTACCTCAGGAAAGTACAGTATCAGTGGCAGGTTTTTACAGCTACTTTTGATAGAGAATTATACAGCATAAAATAACTGTACATGAAGGATGAATGCTTTATTCCTAACAAACTTTGATAAATAAGGGAGTATTGGGCATTAACATGGCAGAATTCAAAATTATTTGGTACAGCCATGTTTTCAACTCTGACTGATTTTGCAATTAGTCCATAAGGCATACATGCATTCAGAACATCTGAGCCCACTGACCCAAAATTCAAATATTTTATTTTCTTAGCAAAAATGTACCATGATAAAATAGTTTTCAGAAATTATTAATATTGGTTTGGTAACAATTTGTATTTTAGATCAGTTTTGCTTCAATAAAACAATGTCACAACTGGATTTCAATAAATCCTACTCTGACTAGCACTAACTATAGTGGAACTTTAGGATGATCAAAGTTTCTTTTTGAGTATGCTCACAGATTATACCTGCAGTATGTGAACTCTCTATTTATGCCCTGACTAATAACTCCAAAGCATTACCATAAAGAAACAGACTCATCTTCACCTCCTGCAGGACAAGAAATACAGTACAGTAACCTTTACATCAAGGCTGCAATGTGCATGTGCTTATAGTGAGAAAGAGCAGGGGGTATAGCTCAGTGGTAGAGCATTCGACTGCAGATCGAGAGGTCCCAGGTTCAAATCCGGGTGCCCTCTATTACTTGCGTTTCGGACTCAAGTAATGTAGAAAGATACTCAAGCGGCAGTCAAGCAACAAAAAATGTTGAAATGTCAACTTAATACGTTACCTCAGGAAAGTACAGTATCAGTGGCAGGTTTTGACTGCTAATTTGATAGAGAATTATACAGGATAAAATCACTATACATGAAGGATGAATGCTTTATTCCTAACTAACTTTGATAAATAAGGGAGTATTGGGCATTAACATGGCAGAATTACAATTTTTTTGGTGCAGCCATGTTTTGAACTCATACTGATTTTGCAATTAGTCTATAAGGCATACATGCATTCAGAACATCTGAGCCCACTGACCTAAAAATCAAATATTTTATTTTATTGCCAAAATGTATCTCAATCAGTTAGTTTTCAGAAATTATTAATATTGGTTTAGTGACAGTTTGTATTTTAGTTCTCTTTGGCTTCCATAAAACAATGTCACAACTGGATTTCAATATATACTACTCTGACTAGCACAAACAATAGTGGAGCTTTAGGATGATCAAAGTTTCTTTTTAAACATGCTCACAGATTATACCTACAGTATGTAAACTCTCTATTTATGCCCTGACTAATAACTCCAAACCTTTACCATAAAGAAACAGACTCATCTTCACCTCCTGCAGGACAAGAAATACAGTACAGTAACCTTTACATCAAGGCTGCAATGTGTATGGTCTTATAGTTAGAAAGACCAGGGGGTATAAATCAGTTGTTGAGCATTCGAGTGCATGTCGAGAGGTCCCTGGTTCAAATCCAGGTGCCCCCTATAATTTGCTTTTAATGTATAGCGTCCCTTTGCAGTCTATACCACGTTTGGGACTCAAGTAATGTAAAAACATACTCAAGTGGCAGTCAGGCAACAAAAAATGTTGACATTTCAACTTAATACTTTACCTCAGGGAAGTACAGTATCAGTGGCAGGTTTTTACAGCTACTTTTGATAGAGAATTATACAGCATAAAATAACTGTACATGAAGGATGAATGCTTTATTCCTAACTAACTTTGATAAATAAGGGAGTATTGGGCATTAACATGGCAGAATTCAAAATTATTTGTTACAACCATGTTTTCAACTCCGACTGATTTTGCAATTAGTCCATAAGGCATACATGCATTCAGAACATCTGAGCCCACTGACCCAAAATTCAAATATTTTATTTTCTTAGCAAAAATGTACCATGATAAAATAGTTTTCAGAAATTATTAATATTGGTTTGGTAACAATTTGTATTTTAGATCAGTTTTGCTTCAATAAAACAATGTCACAACTGGATTTCAATAAATTCTACTCTGACTAGCACTAACTATAGTGGAAATTTAGGATGATCAAAGTTTCTTTTTGAGTATGCTCACAGAGTATACCTGCAGTATGTGAACTCTCTATTTATGCCCTGACTAATAACTCCAAAGCATTACCATAAAGAAATAGACTCATATTCACCTCCTGCAGGACAAGAAATACAGTACAGTAACCTTTACATCAAGGCTACAATGTGTATGTGCTTATAGTGAGAAAGAGCAGGGGGTATAGCTCAGTGGTAGAGCATTCGACTGCAGATCGAGAGGTCCCTGGTTCAAATTCGGGTGCCCCCTATTACTTGCTTTTAATGTATAGCATCACTTTGCAGTCTATACTTCATTTGGGACTCAAGTAATGTAAAAACATACTCAAGTGGCAGTCAGGCAACAAAAAATTTTGAAATGTCAACTTAATACTTTACCTCAGGAAAGTACAGTATCAGTGGCAGGTTTTGACTGCTAATTTGATAGAGAATTATACAGGATAAAATCACTATACATGAAGGATGAATGCTTTATTCCTAACTAACTTTGATAAATAAGGGAGTATTGGGCATTAACATGGCAGAATTACAATTTTTTTGGTGCAGCCATGTTTTGAACTCATACTGATTTTGCAATTAGTCCATAAGGCATACATGAATTCAGAACATCTGAGCCCACTGACCTAAAAATCAAATATTTTATTTTATTGCCAAAATGTATCTCAATCAGTTAGTTTTCAGAAATTATTAATATTGGTTTAGTGACAATTTGTATTTTAGTTCTCTTTGGCTTCCATAAAACAATGTCACAACTGAATTTCAATATATACTACTCTGACTAGCACAAACAATAGTGGAGCTTTAGGATGATCAAAGTTTCTTTTTAAACATGCTCACAGATTATACCTACAGTATGTAAACTCTCTATTTATGCCCTAACTAATAACTCCAAACCTTTACCATAAAGAAACAGACTCATCTTCACCTCCTGCAGGACAAGAAATACAGTACAGTAACCTTTACATCAAGGCTGCAATGTGTATGGTCTTATAGTTAGAAAGACCAGGGGGTATAAATCAGTTGTTGAGCATTCGAGTGCATGTCGAGAGGTCCCTGGTTCAAATCCAGGTGCCCCCTATAATTTGCTTTTAATGTATAGCGTCCCTTTGCAGTCTATACCACGTTTGGGACTCAAGTAATATAAAAACATACTCAAGTGGCAGTCAGGCAACAAAAAATGTTGACATTTCAACTTAATACTTTACCTCAGGAAAGTACAGTATCAGTGGCAGGTTTTTACAGCTACTTTTGATAGAGAATTATACAGCATAAAATAACTGTACATGAAGGATGAATGCTTTATTCCTAACTAACTTTGATAAATAAGGGAGTATTGGGCATTAACATGGCAGAATTCAAAATTATTTGGTACAGCCATGTTTTCAACTCCGACTGATTTTGCAATTAGTCCATAAGGCATACATGCATTCAGAACATCTGAGCCCACTGACCCAAAATTCAAATATTTTATTTTCTTAGCAAAAATGTACCATGATAAAATAGTTTTCAGAAATTATTAATATTGGTTTGGTAACAATTTGTATTTTAGATCAGTTTTGCTTCAATAAAACAATGTCACAACTGGATTTCAATAAATCCTACTCTGACTAGCACTAACTATAGTGGAAATTTAGGAAGATCAAAGTTTCTTTTTGAGTATGCTCACAGATTATACCTGCAGTATGTGAACTCTCTATTTATGCCCTGACTAATAACTCCAAAGCATTACCATAAAGAAATAGACTCATCTTCACCTCCTGCAGGACAAGAAATACAGTACAGTAACCTTTACATCAAGGCTGCAATGTGCATGTGCTTATAGTGAGAAAGAGCAGGGGGTATAGCTCAGTGGTAGAGCATTCGACTGCAGATCGAGAGGTCCCAGGTTCAAATCCGGGTGCCCTCTATTACTTGCGTTTCGGACTCAAGTAATGTAAAAACATACTCAAGTGGCAGTCAGGCAACAAAAAATGTTGAAATGTCAACTTAATACTTTACCTCAGGAAAGTACAGTATCAGTGGCAGGTTTTGACTGCTAATTTGATAGAGAATTATACAGGATAAAATCACTATACATGAAGGATGAATGCTTTATTCCTAACTAACTTTGATAAATAAGGGAGTATTGGGAATTAACATGGCAGAATTACAATTTTTTTGGTGCAGCCATGTTTTGAACTCATACTGATTTTGCAATTAGTCCATAAGGCATACATGCATTCAGAACATCTGAGCCCACTGACCTAAAAATCAAATATTTTATTTTATTGCCAAAATGTATCTCAATCAGTTAGTTTTCAGAAATTATTAATATTGGTTTAGTGACAATTTGTATTTTAGTTCTATTTGGCTTCCATAAAACAATGTCACAACTGGATTTCAATATATACTACTCTGCCTAGCACAAACAATAGTGGAGCTTTAGGATGATCAAAGTTTCTTTTTAAACATGCTCACAGATTATACCTACAGTATGTAAACTCTCTATTTATGCCCTGACTAATAACTCCAAACCTTTACCATAAAGAAACAGACTCATCTTCACCTCCTGCAGGACAAGAAATACAGTACAGTAACCTTTACATCAAGGCTGCAATGTGTATGGTCTTATAGTTAGAAAGACCAGGGGGTATAAATCAGTTGTTGAGCATTCGAGTGCATGTCGAGAGGTCCCTGGTTCAAATCCAGGTGCCCCCTGTAATTTGCTTTTAATGTATAGCGTCCCTTAGCAGTCTATACCACGTTTGGGACTCAAGTAATGTAAAAACATACTCAAGTGGCAGTCAGGAAACAAAAAATGTTGACATTTCAACTTAATACTTTACCTCAGGAAAGTACAGTATCAGTGGCAGGTTTTTACAGCTACTTTTGATAAAGAATTATACAGCATAAAATAACTGTACATGAAGGATGAATGCTTTATTCCTAACTAACTTTGATAAATAAGGGAGTATTGGGCATTAACATGGCAGAATTCAAAATTATTTGGTACAGCCATGTTTTCAACTCCGACTGATTTTGCAATTAGTCCATAAGGCATACATGCATTCAGAACATCTGAGCCCACTGACCCAAAATTCAAATATTTTATTTTCTTAGCAAAAATGTACCATGATAAAATAGTTTTCAGAAATTATTAATATTGGTTTGGTAACAATTTGTATTTTAGATCAGTTTTGCTTCAATAAAACAATGTCACAACTGGATTTCAATAAATCCTACTCTGACTAGCACTAACTATAGTGGAAATTTAGGAAGATCAAAGTTTCTTTTTGAGTATGCTCACAGATTATACCTGCAGTATGTGAACTCTCTATTTATGCCCTGACTAATAACTCCAAAGCATTACCATAAAGAAATAGACTCATCTTCACCTCCTGCAGGACAAGAAATACAGTACAGTAACCTTTACATCAAGGCTGCAATGTGTATGTGCTAATAGTGAGAAAGAGCAGGGGGTATAGCTCAGTGGTAGAGCATTTGACTGCAGATCGAGAGGTCCCTGGTTCAAATACGGGTGCACCCTATTACTTGCTTTTAATGTATATCATCACTTCGCAGTCTATACCTCATTTGGGACTCAAGTAATGTAAAAACATACTCAAGTGGCAGTCAGGCAACAAAAAATGTTGAAATGTCAACTTAATACTTTACTAGAGATGAGCGCCTGAAATTTTTCGGGTTTTGTGTTTTGGTTTTGGGTTCGGTTCCGCGGCCGTGTTTTGGGTTCGAACGCGTTTTGGCAAAACCTCACCGAATTATTTTTGTCGGATTCGGGTGTGTTTTGGATTCGGGTGTTTTTTTCCAAAAACACTAAAAAACAGCTTAAATCATAGAATTTGGGGGTCATTTTGATCCCAAAGTATTATTAACCTCAAAAACCATAATTTACACTCATTTTCAGTCTATTCTGAATACCTCACACCTCACAATATTATTTTTAGTCCTAAAATTTGCACCGAGGTCGCTGTGTGAGTAAGATAAGCGACCCTAGTGGCCGACACAAACACCGGGCCCATCTAGGAGTGGCACTGCAGTGTCACGCAGGATGTCCCTTCCAAAAAACCCTCCCCAAACAGCACATGACGCAAAGAAAAAAAGAGGCGCAATGTGGTAGCTGTGTGAGTAAGATTAGCGACCCTAGTGGCCGACACAAACACCGGGCCCATCTAGGAGTGGCACTGCAGTGTCACGCAGGATGGCCCTTCCAAAAAACCCTCCCCAAACAGCACATGACGCAAAGAAAAAAAGAGGCGCAATGAGGTAGCTGATTGTGTGAGTAAGATTAGCGACCCTAGTGGCCGACACAAACACCGGGCCCATCTAGGAGTGGCACTGCAGTGTCACGCAGGATGGCCCTTCCAAAAAACCCTCCCCAAACAGCACATGACGCAAAGAAAAAAAGAGGCGCAATGAGGTAGCTGACTGTGTGAGTAAGATTAGCGACCCTAGTGGCCGACACAAACACCGGGCCCATCTAGGAGTGGCACTGCAGTGTCACGCAGGATGTCCCTTCCAAAAAACCCTCCCCAAACAGCACATGACGCAAAGAAAAAAAGAGGCGCAATGAGGTAGCTGTGTGAGTAAGATTAGCGACCCTAGTGGCCGACACAAACACCGGGCCCATCTAGGAGTGGCACTGCAGTGTCACGCAGGATGTCCCTTCCAAAAAACCCTCCCCAAACAGCACATGACGCAAAGAAAAAAAGAGGCGCAATGAGGTAGCTGTGTGAGTAAGATTAGCGACCCTAGTGGCCGACACAAACACCGGGCCCATCTAGGAGTGGCACTGCAGTGTCACGCAGGATGTCCCTTCCAAAAAACCCTCCCCAAACAGCACATGACGCAAAGAAAAAAAGAGGCGCAATGAGGTAGCTGACTGTGTGAGTAAGATTAGCGACCCTAGTGGCCGACACAAACACCGGGCCCATTTAGGAGTGGCACTGCAGTGTCACGCAGGATGTCCCTTCCAAAAAACCCTCCCCAATCAGCACATGATGCAAAGAAAAAGAAAAGAAAAAAGAGGTGCAAGATGGAATTATCCTTGGGCCCTCCCACCCACCCTTATGTTGTATAAACAAAACAGGACATGCACACTTTAACCAACCCATCATTTCAGTGACAGGGTCTGCCACACGACTGTGACTGATATGACGGGTTGGTTTGGACCCCCCCCAAAAAAGAAGCAATTAATCTCTCCTTGCACAAACTGGCTCTACAGAGGCAAGATGTCCACCTCATCTTCACCCTCCGATATATCACCGTGTACATCCCCCTCCTCACAGATTATCAATTCGTCCCCACTGGAATCCACCATCTCAGCTCCCTGTGTACTTTGTGGAGGCAATTGCTGCTGGTCAATGTCTCCGCGGAGGAATTGATTATAATTCATTTTAATGAACATCATCTTCTCCACATTTTCTGGATGTAACCTCGTACGCCGATTGCTGACAAGGTGAGCGGCGGCACTAAACACTCTTTCGGAGTACACACTTGTGGGAGGGCAACTTAGGTAGAATAAAGCCAGTTTGTGCAAGGGCCTCCAAATTGCCTCTTTTTCCTGCCAGTATAAGTACGGACTGTGTGACGTGCCTACTTGGATGCGGTCACTCATATAATCCTCCACCATTCTATCAATGTTGAGAGAATCATATGCAGTGACAGTAGACGACATGTCCGTAATCGTTGTCAGGTCCTTCAGTCCGGACCAGATGTCAGCATCAGCAGTCGCTCCAGACTGCCCTGCATCACCGCCAGCGGGTGGGCTCGGAATTCTGAACCTTTTCCTCGCACCCCCAGTTGCGGGAGAATGTGAAGGAGGAGATGTTGACAGGTCGCGTTCCGCTTGACTTGACAATTTTGTCACCAGCAGGTCTTTCAACCCCAGCAGACCTGTGTCTGCCGGAAAGAGAGATCCAAGGTAGGCTTTAAATCTAGGATCGAGCACGGTGGCCAAAATGTAGTGCTCTGATTTCAACAGATTGACCACCCGTGAATCCTTGTTAAGCGAATTAAGGGCTGCATCCACAAGTCCCACATGCCTAGCGGAATCGCTCCCTTTTAGCTCCTTCTTCAATGCCTCCAGCTTCTTCTGCAAAAGCCTGATGAGGGGAATGACCTGACTCAGGCTGGCAGTGTCTGAACTGACTTCACGTGTGGCAAGTTCAAAGGGCATCAGAACCTTGCACAACGTTGAAATCATTCTCCACTGCACTTGAGACAGGTGCATTCCATCTCCTATATCGTGCTCAATTGTATAGGCTTGAATGGCCTTTTGCTGCTCCTCCAACCTCTGAAGCATATAGAGGGTTGAATTCCACCTCGTTACCACTTCTTGCTTCAGATGATGGCAGGGCAGGTTCAGTAGTTTTTGGTGGTGCTCCAGTCTTCTGTACGTGGTGCCTGTACGCCGAAAGTGTCCCGCAATTTTTCTGGCCACCGACAGCATCTCTTGCACGCCCCTGTCGTTTTTAAAAAAAATCTGCACCACCAAATTCAAGGTATGTGCAAAACATGGGACGTGCTGGAATTTGCCCATATTTAATGCACACACAATATTGCTGGCGTTGTCCGATGCCACAAATCCACAGGAGAGTCCAATTGGGGTAAGCCATTCCGCGATGATCTTCCTCAGTTGCCGTAAGAGGTTTTCAGCTGTGTGCGTATTCTGGAAAGCGGTGATACAAAGCGTAGCCTGCCTAGGAAAGAGTTGGCGTTTGCGAGATGCTGCTACTGGTGCCGCCGCTGCTGTTCTTGCGGCGGGAGTCCATACATCTACCCAGTGGGCTGTCACAGTCATATAGTCCTGACCCTGCCCTGCTCCACTTGTCCACATGTCCGTGGTTAAGTGGACATTGGGTACAACTGCATTTTTTAGGAGACTGGTGAGTCTTTTTCTGACGTCTGTGTACATTCTCGGTATCGCCTGCCTAGAGAAGTGGAACCTAGATGGTATTTGGTAACGGGGGCACACTGCCTCAATAAATTGTCTAGTTCCCTGTGAACTAACGGCGGATACCGGACGCACGTCTAACACCAACATAGTTGTCAAGGACTCAGTTATCCGCTTTGCAGTAGGATGACTGCTGTGATATTTCATCTTCCTCGCAAAGGACTGTTGAACAGTCAATTGCTTACTGGAAGTAGTACAAGTGGGCTTACGACTTCCCCTCTGGGATGACCATCGACTCCCAGCGGCAACAACAGCAGCGCCAGCAGCAGTAGGCGTTACACGCAAGGATGCATCGGAGGAATCCCAGGCAGGAGAGGACTCGTCAGACTTGCCAGTGACATGGCCTGCAGGACTATTGGCATTCCTGGGGAAGGAGGAAATTGACACTGAGGGAGTTGGTGGGGTGGTTTGCGTGAGCTTGGTTACAAGAGGAAGGGATTTACTGGTCAGTGGACTGCTTCCGCTGTCACCCAAAGTTTTTGAACTTGTCACTGACTTATTATGAATGCGCTGCAGGTGACGTATAAGGGAGGATGTTCCGAGGTGGTTAACGTCCTTACCCCTACTTATTACAGCTTGACAAAGGGAACACACGGCTTGACACCTGTTGTCCGCATTTCTGGTGAAATACCTCCACACCGAAGAGCTGATTTTTTTGGTATTTTCACCTGGCATGTCAACGGCCATATTCCTCCCACGGACAACAGGTGTCTCCCCGGGTGCCTGACTTAAACAAACCACCTCACCATCAGAATCCTCCTGGTCAATTTCCTCCCCAGCGCCAGCAACACCCATATCCTCCTCATCCTGGTGTACTTCAACACTGACATCTTCAATCTGACTATCAGGAACTGGACTGCGGGTGCTCCTTCCAGCACTTGCAGGGGGCGTGCAAATGGTGGAAGGCGCATGCTCTTCACGTCCAGTGTTGGGAAGGTCAGGCATCGCAACCGACACAATTGGACTCTCCTTGTGGATTTGGGATTTCAAAGAACGCACAGTTCTTTGCGGTGCTTTTGCCAGCTTGAGTCTTTTCAGTTTTCTAGCGAGAGGCTGAGTGCTTCCATCCTCATGTGAAGCTGAACCACTAGCCATGAACATAGGCCAGGGCCTCAGCCGTTCCTTGCCACTCCGTGTGGTAAATGGCATATTGGCAAGTTTACGCTTCTCCTCCGACAATTTTATTTTAGGTTTTGGAGTCCTTTTTTTACTGATATTTGGTGTTTTGGTTTTGACATGCTCTGTACTATGCCATTGGGCATCGGCCTTGGCAGACGACGTTGCTGGCATTTCATCGTCTCGGCCATGACTAGTGGCAGCAGCTTCAGCACGAGGTGGAAGTGGATCTTGATCTTTCCCTAATTTTGGAACCTCAACATTTTTGTTCTCCATATTTTAATAGGCACAACTAAAAGGCACCTCAGGTAAACAATGCAGATGGATGGATTGGATACTAGTATACAATTATGGACGGGCTGCCGAGTGCCGACACAGAGGTAGCCACAGCCGTGAACTACCGCACTGTACTGTGTCTGCTGCTAATATATAGACTGGTTGATAAAGAGATAGTATACTCGTAACTAGTATGTATGTATAAAGAAAGAAAAAAAAACCACGGTTAGGTCACTGGTATATACAATTATGGACGGGCTGCCGAGTGCCGACACAGAGGTAGCCACAGCCGTGAACTACCGCACTGTACTGTGTCTGCTGCTAATATATAGACTGGTTGATAAAGAGATAGTATACTCGTAACTAGTATGTATGTATAAAGAAAGAAAAAAAAACCACGGTTAGGTGGTATATACAATTATGGACGGGCTGCCGAGTGCCGACACAGAGGTAGCCACAGCCGTGAACTACCGCACTGTACTGTGTCTGCTGCTAATATATAGACTGGTTGATAAAGAGATAGTATACTCGTAACTAGTATGTATGTATAAAGAAAGAAAAAAAAACCACGGTTAGGTCACTGGTATATACAATTATGGACGGGCTGCCGAGTGCCGACACAGAGGTAGCCACAGCCGTGAACTACCGCACTGTACTGTGTCTGCTGCTAATATATAGACTGGTTGATAAAGAGATAGTATACTCGTAACTAGTATGTATGTATAAAGAAAGAAAAAAAAACCACGGTTAGGTCACTGGTATATACAATTATGGACGGGCTGCCGAGTGCCGACACAGAGGTAGCCACAGCCGTGAACTACCGCACTGTACTGTGTCTGCTGCTAATATATAGACTGGTTGATAAAGAGATAGTATACTCGTAACTAGTATGTATGTATAAAGAAAGAAAAAAAAACCACGGTTAGGTCACTGGTATATACAATTATGGACGGGCTGCGGAGTGCCGACACAGAGGTAGCCACAGCCGTGAACTACCGCACTGTACTGTGTCTGCTGCTAATATATAGACTGGTTGATAAAGAGATAGTATACTCGTAACTAGTATGTATGTATAAAGAAAGAAAAAAAAACCACGGTTAGGTGGTATATACAATTATGGACGGGCTGCCGAGTGCCGACACAGAGGTAGCCACAGCCGTGAACTACCGCACTGTACTGTGTCTGCTGCTAATATATAGACTGGTTGATAAAGAGATAGTATACTCGTAACTAGTATGTATGTATAAAGAAAGAAAAAAAAACCACGGTTAGGTCACTGGTATATACAATTATGGACGGGCTGCCGAGTGCCGACACAGAGGTAGCCACAGCCGTGAACTACCGCACTGTACACTGGTTGATAAAGAGATAGTAGTATACTCGTAACAACTAGTATGACGACGGTATAAAGAATGAAAAAAAAACCACGGTTAGGTGGTATATAATACAATTATGGTTGGACGGACTGCCTGCCGAGTGCCGACACAGAGGTAGCCACAGCCGTGAACTACCGCACTGTACACTGGTTGATAAAGAGATAGTAGTATACTCGTAACAACTAGTATGACGACGGTATAAAGAATGAAAAAAAAACCACGGTTAGGTGGTATATAATACAATTATGGTTGGACGGACTGCCTGCCGAGTGCCGACACAGAGGTAGCCACAGCCGTGAACTACCGCACTGTACACTGGTTGATAAAGAGATAGTAGTATACTCGTAACAACTAGTATGACGACGGTATAAAGAACGAAAAAAAAACCACGGTTAGGTGGTATATATTATAATACAATTATGGATGGACGGACTGCCTGCCGAGTTCCGACACAGAGGTAGCCACAGCCGTGAACTACCGCACTGTACACTGGTTGATAAAGAGATAGTAGTATACTCGTAACAACTAGTATGACGACGGTATAAAGAACGAAAAAAAAAACACGGTTAGGTGGTATATATTATAATACAATTATGGATGGACGGACTGCCTGCCGAGTGCCGACACAGAGGTAGCCACAGCCGTGAACTACCGCACTGTACTGTGTCTGCTGCTAATATAGACTGGTTGATAAAGAGATAGTATACAATACTACTAATATACTGGTGGTCAGGCACTGGTCACCACTAGTCACACTGGCAGTGGCACTCCTGCAGCAAAAGTGTGCACTGTTTAATTTTAATATAATATTATTTATCATGTACTCCTGGCTCCTGCTATAACAACCTGCAGTGCTCCCCAGTCTCCCCCACAATTATAAGCTTTATATACAATACATTGATGTGCAGCACACTGGGCTGAGCAGTGCACACAGACTGAGTCACTGTGTGACTGTGTATCGTTTTTTTCAGGCAGAGAACGGATATATTAAATAAAACAAACAACTGCACTGTCTCTGGTGGTCACTGGTCACTGTGGTCGTCAGTCACTAAACTCTGTCTGCACTCTGCACTCTCTTCTAATCTACAGTATCACAGCAATCTCTCTCTCTCTTCTAAATCTAATCTAAATGGAGAGGACGCCAGCAACGTCCTCTCCCTATCAATCTCAATGCACGTGTGAAAATGGCGGCGACGCGCGGCTCCTTATATAGAATCCGAGTCTCGCGAGAATCCGACAGCGTCATGATGACGTTCGGGCGCGCTCGGGTTAACCGAGCAAGGCGGGAAGATCCGAGTCGCTCGGACCCGTGAAAAAAAAAGTGAAGTTCGTGCGGGTTCGGATTCAAAGAAACCGAACCCGCTCATCTCTATACTTTACCTCAGGAAAGTACAGTATCAGTGGCTGGTTTTGACTGCTAATTTGATAGAGAATTATACAGGATAAAATCACTATACATGAAGGATGAATGCTTTATTCCTAACTAACTTTGATAAATAAGAGAGTATTGGGCATTAACATGGCAGAATTACATTTTTTTTTGGTGCAGCCATGTTTTGAACTCATACTGATTTTGCAATTAGTCCATAAGGCATACATGCATTCAGAACATCTGAGCCCACTGACCTAAAAATCAAATATTTTATTTTATTGCCAAAATGTATCTCAATCAGTTAGTTTTCAGAAATTATTAATATTGGTTTAGTGACAATTTGTATTTTAGTTCTCTTTGGCTTCCATAAAACAATGTCACAACTGGATTTCAATATATACTACTCTGACTAGCACAAACAATAGTGGAGCTTTAGGATGATCAAAGTTTCTTTTTAAACATGCTCACAGATTATACCTACAGTATGTAAACTCTCCATTTATGCCCTGACTAATAACTCCAAACCTTTACCATAAAGAAACAGACTCATCTTCACCTCCTGCAGGACAAGAAATACAGTACAGTAACCTTTACATCAAGGCTGCAATGTGTATGGTCTTATAGTTAGAAAGACCAGGGGGTATAAATCAGTTGTTGAGCATTCGAGTGCATGTCGAGAGGTCCCTGGTTCAAATCCAGGTACCCCTATAATTTGCTTTTAATGTATAGCGTCCCTTTCCAGTCTATACCACGTTTGGGACTCAAGTAATGTAAAAACATACTCAAGTGGCAGTCAGGCAACAAAAAATGTTGACATTTCAACTTAATACTTTACCTCAGGAAAGTACAGTATCAGTGGCAGGTTTTTACAGCTACTTTTGATAGAGAATTATACAGCATAAAATAACTGTACATGAAGGATGAATGCTTTATTCCTAACTAACTTTGATAAATAAGGGAGTATTGGGCATTAACATGGCAGAATTCAAAATTATTTGGTACAGCCATGTTTTCAACTCCGACTGATTTTGCAATTAGTCCATAAGGCATACATGCATTCAGAACATCTGAGCCCACTGACCCAAAATTCAAATATTTTATTTTCTTAGCAAAAATGTACCATGATAAAATAGTTTTCAGAAATTATTAATATTGGTTTGGTAACAATTTGTATTTTAGATCAGTTTTGCTTCAATAAAACAATGTCACAACTGGATTTCAATAAATCCTACTCTGACTAGCACTAACTATAGTGGAACTTTAGGATGATCAAAGTTTCTTTTTGAGTAAGCTCACAGATTATACCTGCAGTATGTGAACTCTCTATTTATGCCCTGACTAATAACTCCAAAGCATTACCATAAAGAAACAGACTCATCTTCACCTCCTACAGGACAAGAAATACAGTACAGTAACCTTTACATCAAGGCTGCAATGTGTATGTGCTTATAGTGAGAAAGAGCAGGGGATATAGTTTAGTGGTAGAGCATTCGACTGCAGATCGAGAGGTCCCTGGTTTAAATCCGGGTGCCCCCTATTACTTACTTTTAATGTATAGCATCACTTTGCAGTCTATACCTCATTTGGGACTCAAGTAATGTAAAAACATACTCAAGTGGCAGTCAGGCAACAAAATATGTTGAAATGTCAACTTAATACTTTACCTCAGGAAAGTACAGTATCAGTGGCAGGTTTTGACTGCTAATTTGATAGAGAACTATACAGGATAAAATCACTATACATGAAGGATGAATGCTTTATTCCTAACTAACTTTGATAAATAAGGGAGTATTGGGCATTAACATGGCAGAATTACATTTTTTTTGGTGCAGCCATGTTTTGAGCTCATACTGATTTTGCAATTAGTCCATAAGGCATACATGCATTCAGAACATCTGAGCCCACTGACCCAAAATTCAAATATTTTATTTTCTTAGCAAAAATGTACCATGATAAAATAGTTTTCAGAAATTATTAATATTGGTTTGGTAACAATTTGTATTTTAGATCAGTTTTGCTTCAATAAAACAATGTCACAACTGGATTTCAATAAATCCTACTCTGACTAGCACTAACTATAGTGGAAATTTAGGATGATCAAAGTTTCTTTTTGAATACGCTCACAGATTATACCTGCAGTATGTGAACTCTCTACTTATGCCCTGACTAATAACTCCAAAGCATTACCATAAAGAAATAGACTCATCTTCACCTCCTGCAGGACAAGAAATACAGTACAGTAACCTTTACATCAAGGCTGCAATGTGTATGTGCTTATAGTGAGGAAGAGCACGGGGTATACAGTAGCTCAGTGGTAGAGCATTCGACTGCAGATCGAGAGGTCCCTGGTTCAAATCCGGGTGCCCCCTAATACCTCGTTTGGGACTCAAGTAATGTAAAAACATACTCAAGTGGCAGTCAGGCAACAAAAAATGTTGAAATCTCAACTTAATACTTTACCTCAGGAAAGTACAGTATCAGTGGCAGGTTTTGACTGCTAATTTGATAGAGAATTATACAGGATAAAATCACTATACATGAAGGATGAATGCTTTATTCCTAACTAACTTTGATAAATAAGGGAGTATTGGGCATTAACATGGCAGAATTACAATTTTTTTGGTGCAGCCATGTTTTGAACTCATACTGATTTTGCAATTAGTCCATAAGGCATACATGCATTCAGAACATCTGAGCCCACTGACCTAAAAATCAAATATTTTATTTTATTGCCAAAATGTATCTCAATTAGTTAGTTTTCAGAAATTATTAATATTGGTTTAGTGACAATTGGTATTTTAGTTCTCTTTGGCTTCCATAAAACAATGTCACAACTGGATTTCAATATATACTACTCTGACTAGCGCAAACAATAGTGGAGCTTTAGGATGATCAAAGTTTCTTTTTAAACATGCTCACAGATTATACCTACAGTATGTAAACTCTCTATTTATGCCCTGACTAATAACTCCAAACCTTTACCATAAAGAAACAGACTCATCTTCACCTCCTGCAGGACAAGAAATACAGTACAGTAACCTTTACATCAAGGCTGCAATGTGTATGGTCTTATAGTTAGAAAGACCAGGGGGTATAAATCAGTTGTTGAGCATTCGAGTGCATGTCGAGAGGTCCCTGGTTCAAATCCAGGTGCCCCCTGTAATTTGCTTTTAATGTATAGCGTCCCTTAGCAGTCTATACCACGTTTGGGACTCAAGTAATGTAAAAACATACTCAAGTGGCAGTCAGGCAACAAAAAATGTTGACATTTCAACTTAATACTTTACCTCAGGAAAGTACAGTATCAGTGGCAGGTTTTTACAGCTACTTTTGATAGAGAATTATACAGCATAAAATAACTGTACATGAAGGATGAATGCTTTATTCCTAACTAACTTTGATAAATAAGGGAGTATTGGGCATTAACATGGCAGAATTCAAAATTATTTGGTACAGCCATGTTTTCAACTCCGACTGATTTTGCAATTAGTCCATAAGGCATACATGCATTCAGAACATCTGAGCCCACTGACCCAAAATTCAAATATTTTATTTTCTTAGCAAAAATGTACCATGATAAAATAGTTTTCAGAAATTATTAATATTGGTTTGGTAACAATTTGTATTTTAGATCAGTTTTGCTTCAATAAAACAATGTCACAACTGGATTTCAATAAATCCTACTCAGACTAGCACTAACTATAGTGGAACTTTAGGATGATCAAAGTTTCTTTTTGAGTAAGCTCACAGATTATACCTGCAGTATGTGAACTCTCTATTTATGCCCTGACTAATAACTCCAAAGCATTACCATAAAGAAACAGACTCATCTTCACCTCCTACAGGACAAGAAATACAGTACAGTAACCTTTACATCAAGGCTGCAATGTGTATGTACTTATAGTGAGAAAGAGCAGGGGATATAGCTCAGTGGTAGAGCATTCGACTGCAGATCGAGAGGTCCCTGGTTTAAATCCGGGTGCCCCCTATTACTTGCTTTTAATGTATAGCATCACTTTGCAGTCTATACCTCATTTGGGACTCAAGTAATGTAAAAACATACTCAAGTGGCAGTCAGGCAACAAAATATGTTGAAATGTCAACTTAATACTTTACCTCAGGAAAGTACAGTATCAGTGGCAGGTTTTGACTGCTAATTTGATAGAGAATTATACAGGATAAAATCACTATACATGAAGGATGAATGCTTTATTCCTAACTAACTTTGATAAATAAGGGAGTATTGGGCATTAACATGGCAGAATTACATTTTTTTTGGTGCAGCCATGTTTTGAGCTCATACTGATTTTGCAATTAGTCCATAAGGCATACATGCATTCAGAACATCTGAGCCCACTGACCTAAAAATCAAATATTTTATTTTATTGCCAAAATGTATCTCAATCAGTTAGTTTTCAGAAATTATTAATATTGGTTTAGTGACAATTTGTATTTTAGTTCTCTTTGGCTTCCATAAAACAATGTCACAATTGGATTTCAATATATACTACTCTGACTAGCACAAACAATAGTGGAACTTTAGGATGATCAAAGTTTCTTTTTAAACATGCTCACAGATTATACCTACAGTATGTAAACTCTCCATTTATGCCCTGACTAATAACTCCAAACCTTTACCATAAAGAAACAGACTCATCTTTACCTCCTCCAGGACAAGAAATACAGTACAGTAACCTTTACATCAAGGCTGCAATGTGTATGGTCTTATAGTTAGAAAGACGAGGGGGTATAAATAAGTTGTTGAGCATTCAAATGCATGTCGAGAGGTCCCTGGTTCAAATCCAGGTGCCCCTACAATTTGCTTTTAATGTATAGCGTCCCTTTGCAGTCTATACCACGTTTGGGACTCAAGTAATGTAAAAACATACTCAAGTGGCAGTCAGGCAACAAAAAATGTTGAAATGTCAACTTAATACTTTACCTCTGGAAAGTACAGTATCAGTGGCAGGTTTTGACTGCTAGTTTGATAGAGAATTATACAGGATAAAATCACTATACATGAAGGATGAATGCTTTATTCCTAACTAACTTTGATAAATAAGGGAGTATTGGGCATTAACATGGCAGAATTACAATTTTTTTGGTGCAGCCATGTTTTGAACTCATACTGATTTTGCAATTAGTCCATAAGGCATACATGCATTCAGAACATCTGAGCCCACTGACCTAAAAATCAAATATTTTATTTTATTGCCAAAATGTATCTCAATCAGTTAGTTTTCAGAAATTATTTATATTGGTTTAGTGACAATTTGTATTTTAGTTCTCTTTGGCTTCCATAAAACAATGTCACAACTGGATTTCAATATATACTACTCTGACTAGCACAAACAATAGTGGAGCTTTAGGATGATCAAAGTTTTTGCTTTTAATGTATAGCGTCCCTTTGCAGTCTATACCTTGTTTGGGACTCAAGTAATGTAAAAACATACTCAAGTGGCAGTCAGGCAACAAAAAATGTGGACATTTCAACTTAATACTTTACCTCAGGAAAGTACAGTATCAGTGGCAGGTTTTTACAGCTACTTTTGATAGAGAATTATACAGCATAAAATAACTGTACATGAAGGATGAATGCTTTATTCCTAACAAACTTTGATAAATAAGGGAGTATTGGGCATTAACATGGCAGAATTCAAAATTATTTGGTACAGCCATGTTTTCAACTCTGACTGATTTTGCAATTAGTCCATAAGGCATACATGCATTCAGAACATCTGAGCCCACTGACCCAAAATTCAAATATTTTATTTTCTTAGCAAAAATGTACCATGATAAAATAGTTTTCAGAAATTATTAATATTGGTTTGGTAACAATTTGTATTTTAGATCAGTTTTGCTTCAATAAAACAATGTCACAACTGGATTTCAATAAATCCTACTCTGACTAGCACTAACTATAGTGGAAATTTAGGATGATCAAAGTTTCTTTTTGAGTATGCTCACAGATTATACCTGCAGTATGTGAACTCTCTATTTATGCCCTGACTAATAACTCCAAAGCATTACCATAAAGAAACAGACTCATCTTCACCTCCTGCAGGACAAGAAATACAGTACAGTAACCTTTACATCAAGGCTGCAATGTGCATGTGCTTATAGTGAGAAAGAGCAGGGGGTATAGCTCAGTGGTAGAGCATTCGACTGCAGATCGAGAGGTCCCTGGTTCAAATTCGGGTGCCCTCTATTACTTGCGTTTCGGACTCAAGTAATGTAGAAACATACTCAAGCGGCAGTCAAGCAACAAAAAATGTTGAAATGTCAACTTAATACGTTACCTCAGGAAAGTACAGTATCAGTGGCAGGTTTTGACTGCTAATTTGATAGAGAATTATACAGGATAAAATCACTATACATGAAGGATGAATGCTTTATTCCTAACTAACTTTGATAAATAAGGGAGTATTGGGCATTAACATGGCAGAATTACAATTTTTTTGGTGCAGCCATGTTTTGAACTCATACTGATTTTGCAATTAGTCCATAAGGCATACATGCATTCAGAACATCTGAGCCCACTGACCTAAAAATCAAATATTTTATTTTATTGCCAAAATGTATCTCAATCAGTTAGTTTTCAGAAATTATTAATATTGGTTTAGTGACAATTTGTATTTTAGTTCTCTTTGGCTTCCATAAAACAATGTCACAACTGGATTTCAATATATACTACTCTGACTAGCACAAACAATAGTGGAGCTTTAGGATGATCAAAGTTTCTTTTTAAACATGCTCACAGATTATACCTACAGTATGTAAACTCTCTATTTATGCCCTGACTAATAACTCCAAACCTTTACCATAAAGAAACAGACTCATCTTCACCTCCTGCAGGACAAGAAATACAGTACAGTAACCTTTACATCAAGGCTGCAATGTGTATGGTCTTATAGTTAGAAAGACCAGGGGGTATAAATCAGTTGTTGAGCATTCGAGTGCATGCATGTCGAGAGGTCCCTGGTTCAAATCCAGGTGCCCCCTATAATTTGCTTTTAATGTATAGCGTCCCTTTGCAGTCTATACCACGTTTGGGACTCAAGTAATGTAAAAACATACTCAAGTGGCAGTCAGGCAACAAAAAATGTTGACATTTCAACTTAATACTTTACCTCAGGGAAGTACAGTATCAGTGGCAGGTTTTTACAGCTACTTTTGATAGAGAATTATACAGCATAAAATAACTGTACATGAAGGATGAATGCTTT
Source organism: Pseudophryne corroboree (assembly GCF_028390025.1). Lineage (NCBI taxonomy): Eukaryota > Metazoa > Chordata > Amphibia > Anura > Myobatrachidae > Pseudophryne > Pseudophryne corroboree. Next base: position 1,007,341,437 of record NC_086444.1, on the reverse strand, counting down.
ATTCCTAACTAACTTTGATAAATAAGGGAGTATTGGGCATTAACATGGCAGAATTCAAAATTATTTGTTACAGCCATGTTTTCAACTCCGACTGATTTTGCAATTAGTCCATAAGGCATACATGCATTCAGAACATCTGAGCCCACTGACCCAAAATTCAAATATTTTATTTTCTTAGCAAAAATGTACCATGATAAAATAGTTTTCAGAAATTATTAATATTGGTTTGGTAACAATTTGTATTTTAGATCAGTTTTGCTTCAATAAAACAATGTCACAACTGGATTTCAATAAATTCTACTCTGACTAGCACTAACTATAGTGGAAATTTAGGATGATCAAAGTTTCTTTTTGAGTATGCTCACAGAGTATACCTGCAGTATGTGAACTCTCTATTTATGCCCTGACTAATAACTCCAAAGCATTACCATAAAGAAATAGACTCATCTTCACCTCCTGCAGGACAAGAAATACAGTACAGTAACCTTTACATCAAGGCTACAATGTGTATGTGCTTATAGTGAGAAAGAGCAGGGGGTATAGCTCAGTGGTAGAGCATTCGACTGCAGATCAAGAGGTCCCTGGTTCAAATTCGGGTGCCCCCTATTACTTGCTTTTAATGTATAGCATCACTTTGCAGTCTATACCTCATTTGGGACTCAAGTAATGTAAAAACATACTCAAGTGGCAGTCAGGCAACAAAAAATGTTGAAATGTCAACTTAATACTTTACCTCAGGAAAGTACAGTATCAGTGGCAGGTTTTGACTGCTAATTTGATAGAGAATTATACAGGATAAAATCACTATACATGAAGGATGAATGCTTTATTCCTAACTAACTTTGATAAATAAGGGAGTATTGGGCATTAACATGGCAGAATTACAATTTTTTTGGTGCAGCCATGTTTTGAACTCATACTGATTTTGCAATTAGTCCATAAGGCATACATGCATTCAGAACATCTGAGCCCACTGACCTAAAAATCAAATATTTTATTTTATTGCCAAAATGTATCTCAATCAGTTAGTTTTCAGAAATTATTAATATTGGTTTAGTGACAATTTGTATTTTAGTTCTCTTTGGCTTCCATAAAACAATGTCACAACTGAATTTCAATATATACTACTCTGACTAGCACAAACAATAGTGGAGCTTTAGGATGATCAAAGTTTCTTTTTAAAAATGCTCACAGATTATACCTACAGTATGTAAACTCTCTATTTATGCCCTGACTAATAACTCCAAACCTTTACCATAAAGAAACAGACTCATCTTCACCTCCTGCAGGACAAGAAATACAGTACAGTAACCTTTACATCAAGGCTGCAATGTGTATGGTCTTATAGTTAGAAAGACCAGGGGGTATAAATCAGTTGTTGAGCATTCGAGTGCATGTCGAGAGGTCCCTGGTTCAAATCCAGGTGCCCCCTATAATTTGCTTTTAATGTATAGCGTCCCTTTGCAGTCTATACCTCGTTTGGGACTCAAGTAATGTAAAAACATACTCAAGTGGCAGTCAGGCAACAAAAAATGTTGACATTTCAACTTAATACTTTACCTCAGGAAAGTACAGTATCAGTGGCAGATTTTTACAGCTACTTTTGATAAAGAATTATACAGCATAAAATAACTGTACATGAAGGATGAATGCTTTATTCCTAACTAACTTTGATAAATAAGGGAGTATTGGGCATTAACATGGCAGAATTCAAAATTATTTGGTACAGCCATGTTTTCAACTCCGACTGATTTTGCAATTAGTCCATAAGGCATACATGCATTCAGAACATCTGAGCCCACTGACCCAAAATTCAAATATTTTATTTTCTTAGCAAAAATGTACCATGATAAAATAGTTTTCAGAAATTATTAATATTGGTTTGGTAACAATTTGTATTTTAGATCAGTTTTGCTTCAATAAAACAATGTCACAACTGGATTTCAATAAATCCTACTCTGACTAGCACTAACTATAGTGGAAATTTAGGAAGATCAAAGTTTCTTTTTGAGTATGCTCACAGATTATACCTGCAGTATGTGAACTCTCTATTTATGCCCTGACTAATAACTCCAAAGCATTACCATAAAGAAATAGACTCATCTTCACCTCCTGCAGGACAAGAAATACAGTACAGTAACCTTTACATCAAGGCTGCAATGTGCATGTGCTTACAGTGAGAAAGAGCAGGGGGTATAGCTCAGTGGTAGAGCATTCGACTGCAGATCGAGAGATCCCAGGTTCAAATCCGGGTGCCCTCTATTACTTGCGTTTCGGACTCAAGTAATGTAAAAACATACTCAAGTGGCAGTCAGGCAACAAAAAATGTTGAAATGTCAACTTAATACTTTACCTCAGGAAAGTACAGTATCAGTGGCAGGTTTTGACTGCTAATTTGATAGAGAATTATACAGGATAAAATCACTATACATGAAGGATGAATGCTTTATTCCTAACTAACTTTGATAAATAAGGGAGTATTGGGAATTAACATGGCAGAATTACAATTTTTTTGGTGCAGCCATGTTTTGAACTCATACTGATTTTGCAATTAGTCCATAAGGCATACATGCATTCAGAACATCTGAGCCCACTGACCTAAAAATCAAATATTTTATTTTATTGCCAAAATGTATCTCAATCAGTTAGTTTTCAGAAATTATTAATATTGGTTTAGTGACAATTTGTATTTTAGTTCTATTTGGCTTCCATAAAACAATGTCACAACTGGATTTCAATATATACTACTCTGCCTAGCACAAACAATAGTGGAGCTTTAGGATGATCAAAGTTTCTTTTTAAACATGCTCACAGATTATACCTACAGTATGTAAACTCTCTATTTATGCCCTGACTAATAACTCCAAACCTTTACCATAAAGAAACAGACTCATCTTCACCTCCTGCAGGACAAGAAATACAGTACAGTAACCTTTACATCAAGGCTGCAATGTGTATGGTCTTATAGTTAGAAAGACCAGGGGGTATAAATCAGTTGTTGAGCATTCGAGTGCATGTCGAGAGGTCCCTGGTTCAAATCCAGGTGCCCCCTGTAATTTGCTTTTAATGTATAGCGTCCCTTAGCAGTCTATACCACGTTTGGGACTCAAGTAATGTAAAAACATACTCAAGTGGCAGTCAGGAAACAAAAAATGTTGACATTTCAACTTAATACTTTACCTCAGGAAAGTACAGTATCAGTGGCAGGTTTTTACAGCTACTTTTGATAAAGAATTATACAGCATAAAATAACTGTACACGAAGGATGAATGCTTTATTCCTAACTAACTTTGATAAATAAGGGAGTATTGGGCATTAACATGGCAGAATTCAAAATTATTTGGTACAGCCATGTTTTCAACTCCGACTGATTTTGCAATTAGTCCATAAGGCATACATGCATTCAGAACATCTGAGCCCACTGACCCAAAATTCAAATATTTTATTTTCTTAGCAAAAATGTACCATGATAAAATAGTTTTCAGAAATTATTAATATTGGTTTGGTAACAATTTGTATTTTAGATCAGTTTTGCTTCAATAAAACAATGTCACAACTGGATTTCAATAAATCCTACTCTGACTAGCACTAACTATAGTGGAAATTTAGGAAGATCAAAGTTTCTTTTTGAGTATGCTCACAGATTATACCTGCAGTATGTGAACTCTCTATTTATGCCCTGACTAATAACTCCAAAGCATTACCATAAAGAAATAGACTCATCTTCACCTCCTGCAGGACAAGAAATACAGTACAGTAACCTTTACATCAAGGCTGCAATGTGTATGTGCTAATAGCGAGAAAGAGCAGGGGGTATAGCTCAGTGGTAGAGCATTTGACTGCAGATCGAGAGGTCCCTGGTTCAAATACGGGTGCACCCTATTACTTGCTTTTAATGTATATCATCACTTCGCAGTCTATACCTCATTTGGGACTCAAGTAATGTAAAAACATACTCAAGTGGCAGTCAGGCAACAAAAAATGTTGAAATGTCAACTTAATACTTTACTAGAGATGAGCGCCTGAAATTTTTCGGGTTTTGTGTTTTGGTTTTGGGTTCGGTTCCGCGGCCGTGTTTTGGGTTCGAACGCGTTTTGGCAAAACCTCACCGAATTATTTTTGTCGGATTCGGGTGTGTTTTGGATTCGGGTGTTTTTTTCCAAAAACACTAAAAAACAGCTTAAATCATAGAATTTGGGGGTCATTTTGATCCCAAAGTATTATTAACCTCAAAAACCATAATTTACACTCATTTTCAGTCTATTCTGAATACCTCACACCTCACAATATTATTTTTAGTCCTAAAATTTGCACCGAGGTCGCTGTGTGAGTAAGATAAGCGACCCTAGTGGCCGACACAAACACCGGGCCCATCTAGGAGTGGCACTGCAGTGTCACGCAGGATGTCCCTTCCAAAAAACCCTCCCCAAACAGCACATGTTGCAAAGAAAAAAAGAGGCGCAATGTGGTAGCTGTGTGAGTAAGATTAGCGACCCTAGTGGCCGACACAAACACCGGGCCCATCTAGGAGTGGCACTGCAGTGTCACGCAGGATGGCCCTTCCAAAAAACCCTCCCCAAACAGCACATGACGCAAAGAAAAAAAGAGGCGCAATGAGGTAGCTGATTGTGTGAGTAAGATTAGCGACCCTAGTGGCCGACACAAACACCGGGCCCATCTAGGAGTGGCACTGCAGTGTCACGCAGGATGGCCCTTCCAAAAAACCCTCCCCAAACAGCACATGACGCAAAGAAAAAAAGAGGCGCAATGAGGTAGCTGACTGTGTGAGTAAGATTAGCGACCCTAGTGGCCGACACAAACACCGGGCCCATCTAGGAGTGGCACTGCAGTGTCACGCAGGATGTCCCTTCCAAAAAACCCTCCCCAAACAGCACATGACGCAAAGAAAAAAAGAGGCGCAATGAGGTAGCTGTGTGAGTAAGATTAGCGACCCTAGTGGCCGACACAAACACCGGGCCCATCTAGGAGTGGCACTGCAGTGTCACGCAGGATGTCCCTTCCAAAAAACCCTCCCCAAACAGCACATGACGCAAAGAAAAAAAGAGGCGCAATGAGGTAGCTGTGTGAGTAAGATTAGCGACCCTAGTGGCCGACACAAACACCGGGCCCATCTAGGAGTGGCACTGCAGTGTCACGCAGGATGTCCCTTCCAAAAAACCCTCCCCAAACAGCACATGACGCAAAGAAAAAAAGAGGCGCAATGAGGTAGCTGACTGTGTGAGTAAGATTAGCGACCCTAGTGGCCGACACAAACACCGGGCCCATTTAGGAGTGGCACTGCAGTGTCACGCAGGATGTCCCTTCCAAAAAACCCTCCCCAATCAGCACATGATGCAAAGAAAAAGAAAAGAAAAAAGAGGTGCAAGATGGAATTATCCTTGGGCCCTCCCACCCACCCTTATGTTGTATAAACAAAACAGGACATGCACACTTTAACCAACCCATCATTTCAGTGACAGGGTCTGCCACACGACTGTGACTGATATGACGGGTTGGTTTGGACCCCCCCCAAAAAAGAAGCAATTAATCTCTCCTTGCACAAACTGGCTCTACAGAGGCAAGATGTCCACCTCATCTTCACCCTCCGATATATCACCGTGTACATCCCCCTCCTCACAGATTATCAATTCGTCCCCACTGGAATCCACCATCTCAGCTCCCTGTGTACTTTGTGGAGGCAATTGCTGCTGGTCAATGTCTCCGCAGAGGAATTGATTATAATTCATTTTAATGAACATCATCTTCTCCACATTTTCTGGATGTAACCTCGTACGCCGATTGCTGACAAGGTGAGCGGCGGCACTAAACACTCTTTCGGAGTACACACTTGTGGGAGGGCAACTTAGGTAGAATAAAGCCAGTTTGTGCAAGGGCCTCCAAATTGCCTCTTTTTCCTGCCAGTATAAGTACGGACTGTGTGACGTGCCTACTTGGATGCGGTCACTCATATAATCCTCCACCATTCTATCAATGTTGAGAGAATCATATGCAGTGACAGTAGACGACATGTCCGTAATCGTTGTCAGGTCCTTCAGTCCGGACCAGATGTCAGCATCAGCAGTCGCTCCAGACTGCCCTGCATCACCGCCAGCGGGTGGGCTCGGAATTCTGAACCTTTTCCTCGCACCCCCAGTTGCGGGAGAATGTGAAGGAGGAGATGTTGACAGGTCGCGTTCCGCTTGACTTGACAATTTTGTCACCAGCAGGTCTTTCAACCCCAGCAGACCTGTGTCTGCCGGAAAGAGAGATCCAAGGTAGGCTTTAAATCTAGGATCGAGCACGGTGGCCAAAATGTAGTGCTCTGATTTCAACAGATTGACCACCCGTGAATCCTTGTTAAGCGAATTAAGGGCTGCATCCACAAGTCCCACATGCCTAGCGGAATCGCTCCCTTTTAGCTCCTTCTTCAATGCCTCCAGCTTCTTCTGCAAAAGCCTGATGAGGGGAATGACCTGACTCAGGCTGGCAGTGTCTGAACTGACTTCACATGTGGCAAGTTCAAAGGGCATCAGAACCTTGCACAACGTTGAAATCATTCTCCACTGCACTTGAGACAGGTGCATTCCATCTCCTATATCGTGCTCAATTGTATAGGCTTGAATGGCCTTTTGCTGCTCCTCCAACCTCTGAAGCATATAGAGGGTTGAATTCCACCTCGTTACCACTTCTTGCTTCAGATGATGGCAGGGCAGGTTCAGTAGTTTTTGGTGGTGCTCCAGTCTTCTGTACGTGGTGCCTGTACGCCGAAAGTGTCCCGCAATTTTTCTGGCCACCGACAGCATCTCTTGCACGCCCCTGTCGTTTTTAAAAAAATTCTGCACCACCAAATTCAAGGTATGTGCAAAACATGGGACGTGCTGGAATTTGCCCATATTTAATGCACACACAATATTGCTGGCGTTGTCCGATGCCACAAATCCACAGGAGAGTCCAATTGGGGTAAGCCATTCCGCGATGATCTTCCTCAGTTGCCGTAAGAGGTTTTCAGCTGTGTGCGTATTCTGGAAAGCGGTGATACAAAGCGTAGCCTGCCTAGGAAAGAGTTGGCGTTTGCGAGATGCTGCTACTGGTGCCGCCGCTGCTGTTCTTGCGGCGGGAGTCCATACATCTACCCAGTGGGCTGTCACAGTCATATAGTCCTGACCCTGCCCTGCTCCACTTGTCCACATGTCCGTGGTTAAGTGGACATTGGGTACAACTGCATTTTTTAGGAGACTGGTGAGTCTTTTTCTGACGTCTGTGTACATTCTCGGTATCGCCTGCCTAGAGAAGTGGAACCTAGATGGTATTTGGTAACGGGGGCACACTGCCTCAATAAATTGTCTAGTTCCCTGTGAACTAACGGCGGATACCGGACGCACGTCTAACACCAACATAGTTGTCAAGGACTCAGTTATCCGCTTTGCAGTAGGATGACTGCTGTGATATTTCATCTTCCTCGCAAAGGACTGTTGAACAGTCAATTGCTTACTGGAAGTAGTACAAGTGGGCTTACGACTTCCCCTCTGGGATGACCATCGACTCCCAGCGGCAACAACAGCAGCGCCAGCAGCAGTAGGCGTTACACGCAAGGATGCATCGGAGGAATCCCAGGCAGGAGAGGACTCGTCAGACTTGCCAGTGACATGGCCTGCAGGACTATTGGCATTCCTGGGGAAGGAGGAAATTGACACTGAGGGAGTTGGTGGGGTGGTTTGCGTGAGCTTGGTTACAAGAGGAAGGGATTTACTGGTCAGTGGACTGCTTCCGCTGTCACCCAAAGTTTTTGAACTTGTCACTGACTTATTATGAATGCGCTGCAGGTGACGTATAAGGGAGGATGTTCCGAGGTGGTTAACGTCCTTACCCCTACTTATTACAGCTTGACAAAGGGAACACACGGCTTGACACCTGTTGTCCGCATTTCTGGTGAAATACCTCCACACCGAAGAGCTGATTTTTTTGGTATTTTCACCTGGCATGTCAACGGCCATATTCCTCCCACGGACAACAGGTGTCTCCCCGGGTGCCTGACTTAAACAAACCACCTCACCATCAGAATCCTCCTGGTCAATTTCCTCCCCAGCGCCAGCAACACCCATATCCTCCTCATCCTGGTGTACTTCAACACTGACATCTTCAATCTGACTATCAGGAACTGGACTGCGGGTGCTCCTTCCAGCACTTGCAGGGGGCGTGCAAATGGTGGAAGGCGCATGCTCTTCACGTCCAGTGTTGGGAAGGTCAGGCATCGCAACCGACACAATTGGACTCTCCTTGTGGATTTGGGATTTCAAAGAACGCACAGTTCTTTGCGGTGCTTTTGCCAGCTTGAGTCTTTTCAGTTTTCTAGCGAGAGGCTGAGTGCTTCCATCCTCATGTGAAGCTGAACCACTAGCCATGAACATAGGCCAGGGCCTCAGCCGTTCCTTGCCACTCCGTGTGGTAAATGGCATATTGGCAAGTTTACGCTTCTCCTCCGACAATTTTATTTTAGGTTTTGGAGTCCTTTTTTTACTGATATTTGGTGTTTTGGTTTTGACATGCTCTGTACTATGCCATTGGGCATCGGCCTTGGCAGACGACGTTGCTGGCATTTCATCGTCTCGGCCATGACTAGTGGCAGCAGCTTCAGCACGAGGTGGAAGTGGATCTTGATCTTTCCCTAATTTTGGAACCTCAACATTTTTGTTCTCCATATTTTAATAGGCACAACTAAAAGGCACCTCAGGTAAACAATGCAGATGGATGGATTGGATACTAGTATACAATTATGGACGGGCTGCCGAGTGCCGACACAGAGGTAGCCACAGCCGTGAACTACCGCACTGTACTGTGTCTGCTGCTAATATATAGACTGGTTGATAAAGAGATAGTATACTCGTAACTAGTATGTATGTATAAAGAAAGAAAAAAAAACCACGGTTAGGTCACTGGTATATACAATTATGGACGGGCTGCCGAGTGCCGACACAGAGGTAGCCACAGCCGTGAACTACCGCACTGTACTGTGTCTGCTGCTAATATATAGACTGGTTGATAAAGAGATAGTATACTCGTAACTAGTATGTATGTATAAAGAAAGAAAAAAAAACCACGGTTAGGTGGTATATACAATTATGGACGGGCTGCCGAGTGCCGACACAGAGGTAGCCACAGCCGTGAACTACCGCACTGTACTGTGTCTGCTGCTAATATATAGACTGGTTGATAAAGAGATAGTATACTCGTAACTAGTATGTATGTATAAAGAAAGAAAAAAAAACCACGGTTAGGTCACTGGTATATACAATTATGGACGGGCTGCCGAGTGCCGACACAGAGGTAGCCACAGCCGTGAACTACCGCACTGTACTGTGTCTGCTGCTAATATATAGACTGGTTGATAAAGAGATAGTATACTCGTAACTAGTATGTATGTATAAAGAAAGAAAAAAAAACCACGGTTAGGTCACTGGTATATACAATTATGGACGGGCTGCCGAGTGCCGACACAGAGGTAGCCACAGCCGTGAACTACCGCACTGTACTGTGTCTGCTGCTAATATATAGACTGGTTGATAAAGAGATAGTATACTCGTAACTAGTATGTATGTATAAAGAAAGAAAAAAAAACCACGGTTAGGTCACTGGTATATACAATTATGGACGGGCTGCGGAGTGCCGACACAGAGGTAGCCACAGCCGTGAACTACCGCACTGTACTGTGTCTGCTGCTAATATATAGACTGGTTGATAAAGAGATAGTATACTCGTAACTAGTATGTATGTATAAAGAAAGAAAAAAAAACCACGGTTAGGTGGTATATACAATTATGGACGGGCTGCCGAGTGCCGACACAGAGGTAGCCACAGCCGTGAACTACCGCACTGTACTGTGTCTGCTGCTAATATATAGACTGGTTGATAAAGAGATAGTATACTCGTAACTAGTATGTATGTATAAAGAAAGAAAAAAAAACCACGGTTAGGTCACTGGTATATACAATTATGGACGGGCTGCCGAGTGCCGACACAGAGGTAGCCACAGCCGTGAACTACCGCACTGTACACTGGTTGATAAAGAGATAGTAGTATACTCGTAACAACTAGTATGACGACGGTATAAAGAATGAAAAAAAAACCACGGTTAGGTGGTATATAATACAATTATGGTTGGACGGACTGCCTGCCGAGTGCCGACACAGAGGTAGCCACAGCCGTGAACTACCGCACTGTACACTGGTTGATAAAGAGATAGTAGTATACTCGTAACAACTAGTATGACGACGGTATAAAGAATGAAAAAAAAACCACGGTTAGGTGGTATATAATACAATTATGGTTGGACGGACTGCCTGCCGAGTGCCGACACAGAGGTAGCCACAGCCGTGAACTACCGCACTGTACACTGGTTGATAAAGAGATAGTAGTATACTCGTAACAACTAGTATGACGACGGTATAAAGAACGAAAAAAAAACCACGGTTAGGTGGTATATATTATAATACAATTATGGATGGACGGACTGCCTGCCGAGTTCCGACACAGAGGTAGCCACAGCCGTGAACTACCGCACTGTACACTGGTTGATAAAGAGATAGTAGTATACTCGTAACAACTAGTATGACGACGGTATAAAGAACGAAAAAAAAAACACGGTTAGGTGGTATATATTATAATACAATTATGGATGGACGGACTGCCTGCCGAGTGCCGACACAGAGGTAGCCACAGCCGTGAACTACCGCACTGTACTGTGTCTGCTGCTAATATAGACTGGTTGATAAAGAGATAGTATACAATACTACTAATATACTGGTGGTCAGGCACTGGTCACCACTAGTCACACTGGCAGTGGCACTCCTGCAGCAAAAGTGTGCACTGTTTAATTTTAATATAATATTATTTATCATGTACTCCTGGCTCCTGCTATAACAACCTGCAGTGCTCCCCAGTCTCCCCCACAATTATAAGCTTTATATACAATACATTGATGTGCAGCACACTGGGCTGAGCAGTGCACACAGACTGAGTCACTGTGTGACTGTGTATCGTTTTTTTCAGGCAGAGAACGGATATATTAAATAAAACAAACAACTGCACTGTCTCTGGTGGTCACTGGTCACTGTGGTCGTCAGTCACTAAACTCTGTCTGCACTCTGCACTCTCTTCTAATCTACAGTATCACAGCAATCTCTCTCTCTCTTCTAAATCTAATCTAAATGGAGAGGACGCCAGCAACGTCCTCTCCCTATCAATCTCAATGCACGTGTGAAAATGGCGGCGACGCGCGGCTCCTTATATAGAATCCGAGTCTCGCGAGAATCCGACAGCGTCATGATGACGTTCGGGCGCGCTCGGGTTAACCGAGCAAGGCGGGAAGATCCGAGTCGCTCGGACCCGTGAAAAAAAAAGTGAAGTTCGTGCGGGTTCGGATTCAAAGAAACCGAACCCGCTCATCTCTATACTTTACCTCAGGAAAGTACAGTATCAGTGGCTGGTTTTGACTGCTAATTTGATAGAGAATTATACAGGATAAAATCACTATACATGAAGGATGAATGCTTTATTCCTAACTAACTTTGATAAATAAGAGAGTATTGGGCATTAACATGGCAGAATTACATTTTTTTTTGGTGCAGCCATGTTTTGAACTCATACTGATTTTGCAATTAGTCCATAAGGCATACATGCATTCAGAACATCTGAGCCCACTGACCTAAAAATCAAATATTTTATTTTATTGCCAAAATGTATCTCAATCAGTTAGTTTTCAGAAATTATTAATATTGGTTTAGTGACAATTTGTATTTTAGTTCTCTTTGGCTTCCATAAAACAATGTCACAACTGGATTTCAATATATACTACTCTGACTAGCACAAACAATAGAGGAGCTTTAGGATGATCAAAGTTTCTTTTTAAACATGCTCACAGATTATACCTACAGTATGTAAACTCTCCATTTATGCCCTGACTAATAACTCCAAACCTTTACCATAAAGAAACAGACTCATCTTCACCTCCTGCAGGACAAGAAATACAGTACAGTAACCTTTACATCAAGGCTGCAATGTGTATGGTCTTATAGTTAGAAAGACCAGGGGGTATAAATCAGTTGTTGAGCATTCGAGTGCATGTCGAGAGGTCCCTGGTTCAAATCCAGGTACCCCTATAATTTGCTTTTAATGTATAGCGTCCCTTTCCAGTCTATACCACGTTTGGGACTCAAGTAATGTAAAAACATACTCAAGTGGCAGTCAGGCAACAAAAAATGTTGACATTTCAACTTAATACTTTACCTCAGGAAAGTACAGTATCAGTGGCAGGTTTTTACAGCTACTTTTGATAGAGAATTATACAGCATAAAATAACTGTACATGAAGGATGAATGCTTTATTCCTAACTAACTTTGATAAATAAGGGAGTATTGGGCATTAACATGGCAGAATTCAAAATTATTTGGTACAGCCATGTTTTCAACTCCGACTGATTTTGCAATTAGTCCATAAGGCATACATGCATTCAGAACATCTGAGCCCACTGACCCAAAATTCAAATATTTTATTTTCTTAGCAAAAATGTACCATGATAAAATAGTTTTCAGAAATTATTAATATTGGTTTGGTAACAATTTGTATTTTAGATCAGTTTTGCTTCAATAAAACAATGTCACAACTGGATTTCAATAAATCCTACTCTGACTAGCACTAACTATAGTGGAACTTTAGGATGATCAAAGTTTCTTTTTGAGTAAGCTCACAGATTATACCTGCAGTATGTGAACTCTCTATTTATGCCCTGACTAATAACTCCAAAGCATTACCATAAAGAAACAGACTCATCTTCACCTCCTACAGGACAAGAAATACAGTACAGTAACCTTTACATCAAGGCTGCAATGTGTATGTGCTTATAGTGAGAAAGAGCAGGGGATATAGTTTAGTGGTAGAGCATTCGACTGCAGATCGAGAGGTCCCTGGTTTAAATCCGGGTGCCCCCTATTACTTGCTTTTAATGTATAGCATCACTTTGCAGTCTATACCTCATTTGGGACTCAAGTAATGTAAAAACATACTCAAGTGGCAGTCAGGCAACAAAATATGTTGAAATGTCAACTTAATACTTTACCTCAGGAAAGTACAGTATCAGTGGCAGGTTTTGACTGCTAATTTGATAGAGAACTATACAGGATAAAATCACTATACATGAAGGATGAATGCTTTATTCCTAACTAACTTTGATAAATAAGGGAGTATTGGGCATTAACATGGCAGAATTACATTTTTTTTGGTGCAGCCATGTTTTGAGCTCATACTGATTTTGCAATTAGTCCATAAGGCATACATGCATTCAGAACATCTGAGCCCACTGACCCAAAATTCAAATATTTTATTTTCTTAGCAAAAATGTACCATGATAAAATAGTTTTCAGAAATTATTAATATTGGTTTGGTAACAATTTGTATTTTAGATCAGTTTTGCTTCAATAAAACAATGTCACAACTGGATTTCAATAAATCCTACTCTGACTAGCACTAACTATAGTGGAAATTTAGGATGATCAAAGTTTCTTTTTGAATACGCTCACAGATTATACCTGCAGTATGTGAACTCTCTACTTATGCCCTGACTAATAACTCCAAAGCATTACCATAAAGAAATAGACTCATCTTCACCTCCTGCAGGACAAGAAATACAGTACAGTAACCTTTACATCAAGGCTGCAATGTGTATGTGCTTATAGTGAGGAAGAGCACGGGGTATACAGTAGCTCAGTGGTAGAGCATTCGACTGCAGATCGAGAGGTCCCTGGTTCAAATCCGGGTGCCCCCTAATACCTTGTTTGGGACTCAAGTAATGTAAAAACATACTCAAGTGGCAGTCAGGCAACAAAAAATGTTGAAATCTCAACTTAATACTTTACCTCAGGAAAGTACAGTATCAGTTGCAGGTTTTGACTGCTAATTTGATAGAGAATTATACAGGATAAAATCACTATACATGAAGGATGAATGCTTTATTCCTAACTAACTTTGATAAATAAGGGAGTATTGGGCATTAACATGGCAGAATTACAATTTTTTTGGTGCAGCCATGTTTTGAACTCATACTGATTTTGCAATTAGTCCATAAGGCATACATGCATTCAGAACATCTGAGCCCACTGACCTAAAAATCAAATATTTTATTTTATTGCCAAAATGTATCTCAATTAGTTAGTTTTCAGAAATTATTAATATTGGTTTAGTGACAATTGGTATTTTAGTTCTCTTTGGCTTCCATAAAACAATGTCACAACTGGATTTCAATATATACTACTCTGACTAGCACAAACAATAGTGGAGCTTTAGGATGATCAAAGTTTCTTTTTAAACATGCTCACAGATTATACCTACAGTATGTAAACTCTCTATTTATGCCCTGACTAATAACTCCAAACCTTTACCATAAAGAAACAGACTCATCTTCACCTCCTGCAGGACAAGAAATACAGTACAGTAACCTTTACATCAAGGCTGCAATGTGTATGGTCTTATAGTTAGAAAGACCAGGGGGTATAAATCAGTTGTTGAGCATTCGAGTGCATGTCGAGAGGTCCCTGGTTCAAATCCAGGTGCCCCCTGTAATTTGCTTTTAATGTATAGCGTCCCTTAGCAGTCTATACCACGTTTGGGACTCAAGTAATGTAAAAACATACTCAAGTGGCAGTCAGGCAACAAAAAATGTTGACATTTCAACTTAATACTTTACCTCAGGAAAGTACAGTATCAGTGGCAGGTTTTTACAGCTACTTTTGATAGAGAATTATACAGCATAAAATAACTGTACATGAAGGATGAATGCTTTATTCCTAACTAACTTTGATAAATAAGGGAGTATTGGGCATTAACATGGCAGAATTCAAAATTATTTGGTACAGCCATGTTTTCAACTCCGACTGATTTTGCAATTAGTCCATAAGGCATACATGCATTCAGAACATCTGAGCCCACTGACCCAAAATTCAAATATTTTATTTTCTTAGCAAAAATGTACCATGATAAAATAGTTTTCAGAAAATATTAATATTGGTTTGGTAACAATTTGTATTTTAGATCAGTTTTGCTTCAATAAAACAATGTCACAACTGGATTTCAATAAATCCTACTCAGACTAGCACTAACTATAGTGGAACTTTAGGATGATCAAAGTTTCTTTTTGAGTAAGCTCACAGATTATACCTGCAGTATGTGAACTCTCTATTTATGCCCTGACTAATAACTCCAAAGCATTACCATAAAGAAACAGACTCATCTTCACCTCCTACAGGACAAGAAATACAGTACAGTAACCTTTACATCAAGGCTGCAATGTGTATGTACTTATAGTGAGAAAGAGCAGGGGATATAGCTCAGTGGTAGAGCATTCGACTGCAGATCGAGAGGTCCCTGGTTTAAATCCGGGTGCCCCCTATTACTTGCTTTTAATGTATAGCATCACTTTGCAGTCTATACCTCATTTGGGACTCAAGTAATGTAAAAACATACTCAAGTGGCAGTCAGGCAACAAAATATGTTGAAATGTCAACTTAATACTTTACCTCAGGAAAGTACAGTATCAGTGGCAGGTTTTGACTGCTAATTTGATAGAGAATTATACAGGATAAAATCACTATACATGAAGGATGAATGCTTTATTCCTAACTAACTTTGATAAATAAGGGAGTATTGGGCATTAACATGGCAGAATTACATTTTTTTTGGTGCAGCCATGTTTTGAGCTCATACTGATTTTGCAATTAGTCCATAAGGCATACATGCATTCAGAACATCTGAGCCCACTGACCTAAAAATCAAATATTTTATTTTATTGCCAAAATGTATCTCAATCAGTTAGTTTTCAGAAATTATTAATATTGGTTTAGTGACAATTTGTATTTTAGTTCTCTTTGGCTTCCATAAAACAATGTCACAATTGGATTTCAATATATACTACTCTGACTAGCACAAACAATAGTGGAACTTTAGGATGATCAAAGTTTCTTTTTAAACATGCTCACAGATTATACCTACAGTATGTAAACTCTCCATTTATGCCCTGACTAATAACTCCAAACCTTTACCATAAAGAAACAGACTCATCTTTACCTCCTCCAGGACAAGAAATACAGTACAGTAACCTTTACATCAAGGCTGCAATGTGTATGGTCTTATAGTTAGAAAGACGAGGGGGTATAAATAAGTTGTTGAGCATTCAAATGCATGTCGAGAGGTCCCTGGTTCAAATCCAGGTGCCCCTACAATTTGCTTTTAATGTATAGCGTCCCTTTGCAGTCTATACCACGTTTGGGACTCAAGTAATGTAAAAACATACTCAAGTGGCAGTCAGGCAACAAAAAATGTTGAAATGTCAACTTAATACTTTACCTCTGGAAAGTACAGTATCAGTGGCAGGTTTTGACTGCTAGTTTGATAGAGAATTATACAGGATAGAATCACTATACATGAAGGATGAATGCTTTATTCCTAACTAACTTTGATAAATAAGGGAGTATTGGGCATTAACATGGCAGAATTACAATTTTTTTGGTGCAGCCATGTTTTGAACTCATACTGATTTTGCAATTAGTCCATAAGGCATACATGCATTCAGAACATCTGAGCCCACTGACCTAAAAATCAAATATTTTATTTTATTGCCAAAATGTATCTCAATCAGTTAGTTTTCAGAAATTATTTATATTGGTTTAGTGACAATTTGTATTTTAGTTCTCTTTGGCTTCCATAAAACAATGTCACAACTGGATTTCAATATATACTACTCTGACTAGCACAAACAATAGTGGAGCTTTAGGATGATCAAAGTTTTTGCTTTTAATGTATAGCGTCCCTTTGCAGTCTATACCTTGTTTGGGACTCAAGTAATGTAAAAACATACTCAAGTGGCAGTCAGGCAACAAAAAATGTGGACATTTCAACTTAATACTTTACCTCAGGAAAGTACAGTATCAGTGGCAGGTTTTTACAGCTACTTTTGATAGAGAATTATACAGCATAAAATAACTGTACATGAAGGATGAATGCTTTATTCCTAACAAACTTTGATAAATAAGGGAGTATTGGGCATTAACATGGCAGAATTCAAAATTATTTGGTACAGCCATGTTTTCAACTCTGACTGATTTTGCAATTAGTCCATAAGGCATACATGCATTCAGAACATCTGAGCCCACTGACCCAAAATTCAAATATTTTATTTTCTTAGCAAAAATGTACCATGATAAAATAGTTTTCAGAAATTATTAATATTGGTTTGGTAACAATTTGTATTTTAGATCAGTTTTGCTTCAATAAAACAATGTCACAACTGGATTTCAATAAATCCTACTCTGACTAGCACTAACTATAGTGGAAATTTAGGATGATCAAAGTTTCTTTTT
>NC_086444.1:1006999305-1007023835 GCF_028390025.1 Pseudophryne corroboree | reverse complement strand
AAATAAGGGAGTATTGGGCATTAACATGGCAGAATTCAAAATTATTTGGTACAGCCATGTTTTCAACTCCGACTGATTTTGCAATTAGTCCATAAGGCATACATGCATTCAGAACATCTGAGCCCACTGACCCAAAATTCAAATATTTTATTTTCTTAGCAAAAATGTACCATGATAAAATAGTTTTCAGAAATTATTAATATTGGTTTGGTAACAATTTGTATTTTAGATCAGTTTTGCTTCAATAAAACAATGTCACAACTGGTTTTTCAATAAATCCTACTCTGACTAGCACTAACTATAGTGGAACTTTAGGATGATCAAAGTTTCTTTTTGAGTATGCTCACAGATTATACCTGCAGTATGTGAACTCTCTATTTATGCCCTGACTAATAACTCCAAAGCATTACCATAAAGAAACAGACTCATCTTCACCTCTTGCAGGACAAGAAATACAGTACAGTAACCTTTACATCAAGGCTGCAATGTGTATGTGCTAATAGTGAGAAAGAGCAGGGGGTATAGCTTAGTGGTAGAGCATTCGACTGCAGATCGAGAGGTCCCTGGTTCAAATCCGGGTGCACCCTAGTACTTGCTTTTAATGTATAGCATCACTTTGCAGTCTATACCTCGTTTGGGACTCAAGTAATGTAAAAACATACTCAAGTGGCAGTCAGGCAACAAAAAATGTTGAAATGTCAACTTAATACTTTACCTCAGGAAAGTACGGTATCAGTTTCAGGTTTTGACTGCTAATTTGATAGAGAATTATACAGGATAAAATCACTATACATGAAGGATGAATGCTTTATTCCTAACTAACTTTGATAAATAAGGGAGTATTGGGCATTAACATGGCAGAATTACAATTTTTTGGTGCAGCCATGTTTTGAACTCATACTGATTTTGCAATTAGTCCATAAGGCATACATGCATTCAGAACATCTGAGCCCACTGACCTAAAAATCAAATATTTTCTTTTATTGCCAAAATGTATCTCAATCAGTTAGTTTTCAGAAATTATTAATATTGGTTTAGTGACAATTTGTATTTTAGTTCTTTTTGGCTTCCATAAAACAATGTCACAACTGGATTTCAATATATACTACTCTGACTAGCACGAACAATAGTGGAGCTTTAGAATGATCAAAGTTTCTTTTTAAACATGCTCACAGATTATACCTACAGTATGTAAACTCTCTATTCATGCCCTGACTTATAACTCCAAACCTTTACCATAAAAAAACAGACTCATCTTCACCTCCTGCTGGACAAGAAATACAGTACAGTAACCTTTACATCAAGGCTGCAATGTGTATGGTCTTATAGTTAGAAAGACCAGGGGGTATAAATCAGTTGTTGAGCATTCGAGTGCATGTCGAGAGGTCCCTGGTTCAAATCCAGGTGCCCCTATAATATGCTTTTAATGTATAGCGTCCCTTTGCAGTCTATACCTTGTTTGGGACTCAAGTAATGTAAAAACATACCCAAGTGGCAGTCAGGCAACAAAAAATGTTGACATTTCAACTTAATACTTTACCTCAGGAAAGTACAGTATCAGTGGCAGGTTTTTACAGCTACTTTTGATAGAGAATTATACAGCATAAAATAACTGTACATGAAGGATGAATGCTTTATTCCTAACTAACTTTGATAAATAAGGGAGTATTGGGCATTAACATGGCAGAATTCAAAATTATTTGGTACAGCCATGTTTTCAACTCCGACTGATTTTGCAATTAGTCCATAAGGCATACATGCATTCAGAACATCTGAGCCCACTGACCCAAAATTCAAATATTTTATTTTCTTAGCAAAAATGTACCATGATAAAATAGTTTTCAGAAATTATTAATATTGGTTTGGTAACAATTTGTATTTTAGATCAGTTTTGCTTCAATAAAACAATGTCACAACTGGATTTCAATAAATCCTACTCTGACTAGCACTAACTATAGTGGAACTTTAGGATGATCAAAGTTTCTTTTTGAGTATGCTCACAGATTATACCTGCAGTATGTGA
This sequence comes from Pseudophryne corroboree, assembly GCF_028390025.1. Lineage (NCBI taxonomy): Eukaryota > Metazoa > Chordata > Amphibia > Anura > Myobatrachidae > Pseudophryne > Pseudophryne corroboree. The sequence goes on along the minus strand of NC_086444.1, from coordinate 1,007,021,812 downwards.
ACTCGCTATTTATGCCCTGACTAATAACTCCAAAGCATTACCATAAAGAAACAGACTCATCTTCACCTCCTGCAGGACAAGAAATACAGTACAGTAACCTTTACATCAAGGCTGCAATGTGTATGTGCTTATAGCGAGAAAGAGCAGGGGGTATAGCTCAGTGGTAGAGCATTCGACTGCAGATCGAGAGGTCCCTGGTTTAAATCTGGGTGCCCCCTATTACTTGCTTTTAATGTATAGCATCACTTTGCAGTCTATACCTCGTTTGGGACTCAAGTAATGTAAAAACATACTCAAGTGGCAGTCAGGCAACAAAAAATGTTGAAATGTCAACTTAATACTTTACCTCAGGAAAGTACGGTATCAGTGGCAGGTTTTGACTGCTAATTTGATAGAGAATTATACAGGATAAAATCACTATACATGAAGGATGAATGCTTTATTCCTAACTAACTTTGATAAATAAGGGAGTATTGCGCATTAACAGGGCAGAATTACAATTTTTTTGGTGCAGCCATGTTTTGAACTCATACTGATTTAGCAATTAGTCCATAAGGCATACATGCATTCAGAACATCTGAGCCCACTGACCTAAAAATCAAATATTTTCTTTTATTGCCAAAATGTATCTCAATCAGTTAGTTTTCAGAAATTATTAATATTGGTTTAGTGACAATTTGTATTTTAGTTCTCTTTGGCTTCCATAAAACAATGTAACAACTGGATTTCAATATATACTACTCTGACTAGCACGAACAATAGTGGAGCTTTAGGATGATCAAAGTTTCTTTTTAAACATGCTCACAGATTATACCTACAGTATGTAAACTCTCTATTTATGCCCTGACTAATAACTCCAAACCTTTACCATAAAGAAACAGACTCATCTTCACCTCCTGCAGGACAAGAAATACAGTACAGTAACCTTTACATCAAGGCTGCAATGTGTATGGTCTTATAGTTAGAAAGACCAGGGGGTATAAATCAGTTGTTGAGCATTCGAGTGCATGTCGAGAGGTCCCTGGTTCAAATCCAGGTGCCCCTATAATTTGCTTTTAATGTATAGCGTCCCTTTGCAGTCTATACCTTGTTTGGGACTCAAATAATGTAAAAACATACTCAAGTGGCAGTCAGGCAACAAAAAATGTTGACATTTCAACTTAATACTTTACCTCAGGAAAGTACAGTATCAGTGGCAGGTTTTTACAGCTACTTTTGATAGAGAATTATACAGCATAAAATAACTGTACATGAAGGATGAATGCTTTATTCCTCACTAACTTTGATAAATAAGGGAGTATTGGGCATTAACATGGCAGAATTCAAAATTATTTGGTACAGCCATGTTTTCAACTCCGACTGATTTTGCAATTAGTCCATAAGGCATACATGCATTCAGAACATCTGAGCCCACTGACCCAAAATTCAAATATTTTATTTTCTTAGCATAAATGTACCATGATAAAATAGTTTTCAGAAATTATTAATATTGGTTTGGTAACAATTTGTATTTTAGATCAGTTTTGCTACAATAAAACAATGTCACAACTGGATTTCAATAAATCCTACTCTGACTAACACTAACTATAGTGGAACTTTAGGATGATCAAAGTTTCTTTTTGAGTATGCTCACAGATTATACCTGCAGTATGTGAACTCTCTATTTATGCCCTGACTAATAACTTCAAAGCATTACCATAAAGAAACAGACTCATCTTCACCTCCTTCAGGACAAGAAATACAGTACAATAACCTTTACATCAAGGCTGCAATGTGTATGTGCTTATAGTGAGAAAGAGCAGGGGGTATAGCTCAGTGGTAGAGCATTCGACTGCAGATCGAGAGGTCCCTGGTTCAAATCCGGGTGCCCCCTATTACTTGCTTTTAATGTATAGCATCACTTTGCAGTCTATACCTCGTTTGTGACTCAAGTAATGTAAAAACATACTCAAGTGGCAGTCAGGCAACAAAAAATGTTGAAATATCAACTTAATACTTTACCTCAGGAAAGTACAGTATCAGTGGCAGGTTTTGACTGCTAATTTGAAAGAGAATTATACAGGATAAAATCACTATACTTGAAGGATGAATGCTTTATTCCTAACTAACTTTGATAAATAAGGGAGTATTGGGCATTAACATGGCAGAATTACAATTTTTTTGGTGCAGCCATGTTTTGAACTCATACTGATTTTGCAATTAGTCCATAAGGCATACATGCATTCAGAACATCTGAGCCCACTGACCTAAAAATAAAATATTTTATTTTATTGCCAAAATGTATCTCAATCAGTTAGTTTTCAGAAATTATTAATATTGGTTTAGTGGCAATTTGTATTTTAGTTCTCTTTGGCTTCCATAAAACAATGTCACAACTGGATTTCAATATATACTACTCTGACTAGCATGAACAATAGTGGAGCTTTAGAATGATCAAAGTTTCTTTTTAAACATGCTCACAGATTATACCTACAGTATGTAAACTCTCTATTCATGCCCTGACTTATAACTCCAAACCTTTACCATAAAAAAACAGACTCATCTTCACCTCCTGCTGGACAAGAAATACAGTACAGTAACCTTTACATCAAGGCTGCAATGTGTATGGTCTTATAGTTAGAAAGACCAGGGGGTATAAATCAGTTTTTGAGCATTCGAGTGCATGTCGAGAGGTCCCTGGTTCAAATCCAGGTGCCCCTATAATTTGCTTTTAATGTATAGCGTCACTTTGCAGTCTATACCTTGTTTGGGACTCAAGTAATGTAAAAACATACTCAAGTGGCAGTCAGGCAACAAAATATTTTGACATTTCAACTTAATACTTTACCTCAGGAAAGTACAGTATCAGTGGCAGGTTTTTACAGCTACTGTTGATAGAGAATTATACAGCATAAAATAACTGTACATGAAGAATGAATGCTTTATTCCTAACTAACTTTGATAAATAAGGGAGTATTGGGCATTAACATGGCAGAATTCAAAATTATTTGGTACAGCCATGTTTTCAACTCCGACTGATTTTGCAATTAGTCCATAAGGCATACATGCATTCAGAACATCTGAGCCCACTGACCAAAAATTCAAATATTTTATTTTCTTAGCAAAAATGTACCATGATAAAATAGTTTTCAGAAATTATTAATATTGGTTTGGTAACAATTTGTATTTTAGATCAGTTTTGCTTCCATAAAACAATGTCACAACTGGATTTCAATAAATCCTACTCTGACTAGCACTAACTATAGTGGAACTTTAGGATGATCAAAGTTTCTTTTTGAGTATGCTCACAGATTATACCTGCAGTATGTGAACTCTCTATTTATGCCCTGACTAATAACTCCAAAGCATTACCATAAAGAAACAGACTCATCTTCACCTCCTGCAGGACAAGAAATACAGTACAGTAACCTTTACATCAAGGCTGCAATGTGTATGTGCTTATAGCGAGAAAGAGCAGGGGGTATATCTCAGTGGTAGAGCATTCGACTGCAGATCGAGAGGTCCCTGGTTCAAATCTGGGTGCCCCCTATTACTTGCTTTTAATGTATAGCATCACTTTGCAGTCTACACCTCGTTTGGGACTCAAGTAATGTAAAAACATACTCAAGTGGCAGTCAGGCAACAAAAAATGTTGAAATGTCAACTTAATACTTTACCTCAGGAAAGTACGGTATCAGTGGCAGGTTTTGACTGCTAAATTGATAGAGAATTATACAGGATAAAATCACTATACATGAAGGATGAATGCTTTATTCCTAACTAACTTTGATAAATAAGGGAGTATTGGGCATTAACATGGCAGAATTACAATTTTTTTGGTGCAGCCATGTTTTGAACTCATACTGATTTTGCAATTAGTCCATAAGGCATACATGCATTCAGAACATCTGAGCCCACTGACCCAAAATTCAAATATTTTATTTTATTAGCAAAAATGTACAATGATAAAATAGTTTTCAGAAATTATTAATATTGGTTTGGTAACAATTTGTATTTTAGATCAGTTTTGCTTCCATAAAACAATGTCACAACTGGATTTCAATAAATCCTACTCTGACTAGCACTAACTATAGTGGAACTTTAGGATGATCAAAGTTTCTTTTTGAGCATGCTCACAGATTATACCTGCAGTATGTGAACTCTCTATTTATGCCCTGACTAATAACTCCAAAGCATTACCATAAAGAAACAGACGCATCTTCACCTCCTGCAGGACAAGAAATACAGTACAGTAACCTTTACATCAAGGCTGCAATGTGTATGTGCTTATAGTGAGAAAGAGCAGGGGGTATAGCTCAGTGGTAGAACATTCGACTGCAGCTCGAGAGGTCCATGGTTCAAATCTGGGTGCCCCCTATTACTTGCTTTTAATGTATAGCATCACTTTGCAGTCTATACCTCGTTTGTGACTCAAGTAATGTAAAAACATACTCAAGTGGCAGTCAGGCAACAAAAAATGTTGAAATGTCAACTTAATACTTTACCTCAGGAAAGTACAGTATCAGTGGCAGGTTTTGACTGCTAATTTGATAGAGAATTATACAGGATAAAATCACTATACATGAAGGATGAATGCTTTATTCCTAACTAACTTTGATAAATAAGGGAGTATTGGGCATTAACATGGCAGAATTACAATTTTTTTGGTGCAGCCATGTTTTGAACTCATACTGATTTTGCAATTAGTCCATAAGGCATACATGCATTCAGAACATCTGAGCCCACTGACCTAAAAATAAAATATTTTATTTTATTGCCAAAATGTATCTCAATCAGTTAGTTTTCAGAAATTATTAATATTGGTTTAGTGGCAATTTGTATTTTAGTTCTCTTTGGCTTCCATAAAACAATGTCACAACTGGATTTCAATATATACTACTCTGACTAGCATGAACAATAGTGGAGCTTTAGAATGATCAAAATGTCTTTTTAAACATGCTCACAGATTATACCTACAGTATGTAAACTCTCTATTCATGCCCTGACTTATAACTCCAAACCTTTACCATAAAAAAACAGACTCATCTTCACCTCCTGCTGGACAAGAAATACAGTACAGTAACCTTTACATCAAGGCTGCAATGTGTATGGTCTTATAGTTAGAAAGACCAGGGGGTATAAATCAGTTGTTGAGCATTCGAGTGCATGTCGAGAGGTCCCTGGTTCAAATCCAGGTGCCCCTATAATTTGCTTTTAATGTATAGCGTCACTTTGCAGTCTATACCTTGTTTGGGACTCAAGTAATGTAAAAACATACTCAAGTGGCAGTCAGGCAACAAAATATTTTGACATTTCAACTTAATACTTTACCTCAGGAAAGTACAGTATCAGTGGCAGGTTTTTACAGCTACTTTTGATAGAGAATTATACAGCATAAAATAACTGTACATGAAGAATGAATGCTTTATTCCTAACTAACTTTGATAAATAAGGGAGTATTGGGCATTAACATGGCAGAATTCAAAATTATTTGGTACAGCCATGTTTTCAACTCCGACTGATTTTGCAATTAGTCCATAAGGCATACATGCATTCAGAACATCTGAGCCCACTGACCCAAAATTCAAATATTTTATTTTCTTAGCAAAAATGTACCATGATAAAATAGTTTTCAGAAATTATTAATATTGGTTTGGTAACAATTTGTATTTTTGATCAGTTTTGCTTCCATAAAACAATGTCACAACTGGATTTCAATAAATCCTACTCTGACTAGCACTAACTATAGTGGAACTTTAGGATGATCAAAGTTTCTTTTTGAGTATGCTCACAGATTATACCTGCAGTATGTGAACTCTCTATTTATGCCCTGACTAATAACTCCAAAGCATTACCATAAAGAAACAGACTCATCTTCACCTCCTGCAGGACAAGAAATACAGTACAGTAACCTTTACATCAAGGCTGCAATGTGTATGTGCTTATAGCGAGAAAGAGCAGGGGGTATATCTCAGTGGTAGAGCATTCGACTGCAGATCGAGAGGTCCCTGGTTCAAATCTGGGTGCCCCCTATTACTTGCTTTTAATGTATAGCATCACTTTGCAGTCTATACCTCGTTTGGGACTCAAGTAATGTAAAAACATACTCAAGTGGCAGTCAGGCAACAAAAAATGTTGAAATGTCAACTTAATACTTTACCTCAGGAAAGTACGGTATCAGTGGCAGGTTTTGACTGCTAATTTGATAGAGAATTATACAGGATAAAATCACTATACATGAAGGATGAATGCTTTATTCCTAACTAACTTTGATAAATAAGGGAGTATTGGGCATTAACATGGCAGAATTACAATTTTTTTGGTGCAGCCATGTTTTGAACTCATACTGATTTTGCAATTAGTCCATAAGGCATACATGCATTCAGAACATCTGAGCCCACTGACCCAAAATTCAAATATTTTATTTTATTAGCAAAAATGTACAATGATAAAATAGTTTTCAGAAATTATTAATATTGGTTTGGTAACAATTTGTATTTTAGATCAGTTTTGCTTCCATAAAACAATGTCACAACTGGATTTCAATAAATCCTACTCTGACTAGCACTAACTATAGTGGAACTTTAGGATGATAAAAGTTTCTTTTTGAGCATGCTCACAGATTATACCTGCAGTATGTGAACTCTCTATTTATGCCCTGACTAATAACTCCAAAGCATTACCATAAAGAAACAGACTCATCTTCACCTCCTGCAGGACAAGAAATACAGTACAGTAACCTTTACATCAAGGCTGCAATGTGTATGTGCTTATAGCGAGAAAGAGCAGGGGGTATAGCTCAGTGGTAGAGCATTCGACTGCAGATCGAGAGGTCCCTGGTTCAAATCTGGGTGCCCCCTATTACTTGCTTTTAATGTATAGCATCACTTTGCAGTCTATACCTCGTTTGGGACTCAAGTAATGTAAAAACATACTCAAGTGGCAGTCAGGCAACAAAAAATGTTGAAATGTCAACTTAATACTTTACCTCAGGAAAGTACGGTATCAGTGGCAGGTTTTGACTGCTAATTTGATAGAGAATTATACAGGATAAAATCACTATACATGAAGGATGAATGCTTTATTCCTAACTAACTTTGATAAATAAGGGAGTATTGGGCATTAACATGGCAGAATTACAATTTTTTTGGTGCAGCCATGTTTTGAACTCATACTGATTTTGCAATTAGTCCATAAGGCATACATGCATTCAGAACATCTGAGCCCACTGACCCAAAATTCAAATATTTTATTTTATTAGCAAAAATGTACAATGATAAAATAGTTTTCAAAAATTATTAATATTGGTTTGGTAACAATTTGTATTTTAGATCAGTTTTGCTTCCATAAAACAATGTCACAACTGGATTTCAATAAATCCTACTCTGACTAGCACTAACTATAGTGGAACTTTAGGATGATCAAAGTTTCTTTTTGAGCATGCTCACAGATTATACCTGCAGTATGTGAACTCTCTATTTATGCCCTGACTAATAACTCCAAAGCATTACCATAAAGAAACAGATGCATCTTCACCTCCTGCAGGACAAGAAATACAGTACAGTAACCTTTACATCAAGGCTGCAATGTGTATGTGCTTATAGTGAGAAAGAGCAGGGGGTATAGCTCAGTGGTAGAACATTCGACTGCAGCTCTAGAGGTCCATGGTTCAAATCTGGGTGCCCCCTATTACTTGCTTTTAATGTATAGCATCACTTTGCAGTCTATACCTCGTTTGGGACTCAAGTAATGTAAAAACATACTCAAGTGGCAGTCAGGCAACAAAAAATGTTGAAATGTCAACTTAATACTTTACCTCAGGAAAGTACAGTATCAGTGGCAGGTTTTGACTGCTAATTTGATAGAGAATTATACAGGATAAAATCACTATACATGAAGGATGAATGCTTTATTCCTAACTAACTTTGATAAATAAGGGAGTATTGGGCATTAACATGGCAGAATTACAATTTTTTTGGTGCAGCCATGTTTTGAACTCATACTGATTTTGCAATTAGTCCATAAGGCATACACGCATTCAGAACATCTGAGCCCACTGACCTAAAAATCAAATATTTGATTTTATTGCCAAAATGTATCTTAATCAGTAAGTTTTCAGAAATTATTAATATTGGTTTAGTGACAATTTGTATTTTAGTTCTCTTTGGCTTCCATAAAACAATGTCACAACTGGATTTCAATAAATCTACTCTGACTAGCACGAACTATATTGGAACTTTAGGATGAACAAAGTTTCTTTTTGAGTATGCTCACAGATTATACCTGCAGTATGTGAACTCTCTATTTATGCCCTGACTAATAACTCCAAAACATTACCATAAAGAAACAGACTCATCTTCACCTCCTGCAGGACAAGAAATACAGTACAGTAACCTTTACATCAAGGCTGCAATGTGTATGTGCTAATAGTGAGAAAGAGCAGGGGGTATAGCTTAGTGGTAGAGCATTCGACTGCAGATCGAGAGGTCAAGTGGCAGTCAGGCAACAAAAAATGTTGAAATGTCAACTTAATACTTTACCTCAGGAAAGTACAGTATCAGTGGCAGGTTTTGACTGCTAATTTGATAGAGAATTATACAGGATAAAATCACTATACATGAAGGATGAATGCTTTATTCCTAACTAACTTTGATAAATAAGGGAGTATTGGGCATTAACATGGCAGAATTACAATTTTTTTGGTGCAGCCATGTTTTGAACTCATACTGATTTTGCAATTAGTCCATAAGGCATACACGCATTCAGAACATCTGAGCCCACTGACCTAAAAATCAAATATTTGATTTTATTGCCAAAATGTATCTTAATCAGTTAGTTTTCAGAAATTATTAATATTGGTTTAGTGACAATTTGTATTTTAGTTCTCTTTGGCTTCCATAAAACAATGTCACAACTGGATTTCAATAAATCTACTCTGACTAGCATGAACTATATTGGAACTTTAGGATGAACAAAGTTTCTTTTTGAGTATGCTCACAGATTATACCTGCAGTATGTGAACTCTCTATTTATGCCCTGACTAATAACTCCAAAACATTACCATAAAGAAACAGACTCATCTTCACCTCCTGCAGGACAAGAAATACAGTACAGTAACCTTTACATCAAGGCTGCAATGTGTATGTGCTAATAGTGAGAAAGAGCAGGGGGTATAGCTTAGTGGTAGAGCATTCGACTGCAGATCGAGAGGTCCCTGGTTCAAATCCGAGTGCACCCTATTACTTGCTTTTAATGTATAGCATCACTTTGCAGTCTATACCTCGTTTGGGACTCAAGTAATGTAAAAACATACTCAAGTGGCAGTCAGGCAACAAAAAATGTTGAAATGTCAACTTAATACTTTACCTCAGGAAAGTACGGTATCAGTTTCAGGTTTTGACTGCTAATTTGATAGAGAATTATACAGGATAAAATCACTATACATGAAGGATGAATGCTTTATTCCTAACTAACTTTGATAAATAAGGGAGTATTGGGCATTAACATGGCAGAATTACAATTTTTTGGTGCAGCCATGTTTTGAACTCATACTGATTTTGCAATTAGTCCATAAGGCATACATGCATTCAGAACATCTGAGCCCACTGACCTAAAAATCAAATATTTTCTTTTATTGCCAAAATGTATCTCAATCAGTTAGTTTTCAGAAATTATTAATATTGGTTTAGTGACAATTTGTATTTTAGTTCTCTTTGGCTTCCATAAAACAATGTCACAACTGGATTTCAATATATACTACTCTGACTAGCACGAACAATAGTGGAGCTTTAGAATGATCAAAGTTTCTTTTTAAACATGCTCACAGATTATACCTACAGTATGTAAACTCTCTATTCATGCCCTGACTTATAACTCCAAACCTTTACCATAAAAAAACAGACTCATCTTCACCTCCTGCTGGACAAGAAATACAGTACAGTAACCTTTACATCAAGGCTGCAATGTGTATGGTCTTATAGTTAGAAAGATCAGGGGGTATAAATCAGTTGTTGAGCATTCGAGTGCATTTCGAGAGGTCCCTGGTTCAAATCCAGGTGCCCCTATAATTTGCTTTTAATGTATAGCGTCCCTTTGCAGTCTATACCTTGTTTGGGACTCAAGTAATGTAAAAACATACCCAAGTGGCAGTCAGGCAACAAAAAATGTTGACATTTCAACTTAATACTTTACCTCAGGAAAGTACAGTATCAGTGGCAGGTTTTTACAGCTACTTTTGATAGAGAATTATACAGCATAAAATAACTGTACATGAAGGATGAATGCTTTATTCCTAACTAACTTTGATAAATAAGGGAGTATTGGGCATTAACATGGCAGAATTCAAAATGATTTGGTACAGCCATGTTTTCAACTCCGACTGATTTTGCAATTAGTCCATAAGGCATACATGCATTCAGAACATCTGAGCCCACTGACCCAAAATTCAAATATTTTATTTTCTTAGCAAAAATGTACCATGATAAAATAGTTTTCAGAAATTATTAATATTGGTTTGGTAACAATTTGTATTTTAGATCAGTTTTGCTTCAATAAAACAATGTCACAACTGGATTTCAATAAATCCTACTCTGACTAGCACTAACTATAGTGGAACTTTAGGATGATCAAAGTTTCTTTTTGAGTATGCTCACAGATTATACCTGCAGTATGTGAACTCTCTATTTATGCCCTGACTAATAACTCCAAAGCATTACCATAAAGAAACAGACTCATCTTCACCTCCTGCAGGACAAGAAATACAGTAAAGTAACCTTTACATCAAGGCTGCAATGTGTATGTGCTTATAGTAAGAAAGAGCAGGGGGTATAGCTCAGTGGTAGAGCATTCGACTGCAGATCGAGAGGTCCCTGGTTTAAATCTGGGTGCCCCCTATTACTTGCTTTTAATGTATAGCATCACTTTGCAGTCTATACCTCGTTTGGGACTCAAGTAATGTAAAAACATACTCAAGTGGCAGTCAGGCAACAAAAAATTTTGAAATGTCCACTTAATATTTTACCTCAGGAAAGTACAGTATCAGTGGCAGGTTTTGACTGCTAATTTGATAGAGAATTATACAGGATAAAATCACTATACATGAAGGATGAATGCTTTATTCCTAACTAACTTTGATAAATAAGGGAGTATTGGGCATTAACAGGGCAGAATTACAATTTTTTTGGTGCAGCCATGTTTTGAACTCATACTGATTTTGCAATTAGTCCATAAGGCATACATGCATTCAGAACATCTGAGCCCACTGACCTAAAAATCAAATATTTTCTTTTATTGCCAAAATGTATCTCAATCAGTTAGTTTTCAGAAATTATTAATATTGGTTTAGTGACAATTTGTATTTTAGTTCTCTTTGGCTTCCATAAAACAATGTCACAACTGGATTTCAATATATACTACTCTGACTAGCACGAACAATAGTGGAGCTTTAGGATGATCAAAGTTTCTTTTTAAACATGCTCACAGATTATACCTACAGTATGTAAACTCTCTATTTATGCCCTGACTAATAACTCCAAACCTTTACCATAAAGAAACAGACTCATCTTCACCTCCTGCAGGACAAGAAATACAGTACAGTAACCTTTACATCAAGGCTGCAATGTGTATGGTCTTATAGTTAGAAAGACCAGGGGGTATAAATCAGTTGTTGAGCATTCGAGTGCATGTCGAGAGGTCCCTGGTTCAAATCCAGGTGCCCCTATAATTTGCTTTTAATGTATAGCGTCCCTTTGCAGTCTATACCTCGTTTGGGACTCAAGTAATGTAAAAACATACTCAAGTGGCAGTCAGGCAACAAAAAATGTTGACATTTCAACCTAATACTTTACCTCAGGAAAGTACATATCAGTGGCAGGTTTTTACAGCTACTTTTGATAGAGAATTATATAGCATAAAATAACTGTACATGAAGGATGAATGCTTTATTCCTAACTAATTTTGATAAATAGGGGAGTATTGGGCATTAACATGGCAGAATTCAAAATTATTTGGTACAGCCATGTTTTCAACTCCGACTGATTTTGCAATTAGTCCATAAGGCATACATGCATTCAGAACATCTGAGCCCACTGACCCAAAATTCAAAATATTTTATTTTCTTAGCAAAAATGTACCATGATAAAATAGTTTTCAGAAATTATTAATATTGGTTTGGCAACAATTTGTATTTTAGATCAGTTGTGCTTCAATAAAACAATGTCACAACTGGATTTCAATAAATCCTACTCTGACTAGCACTAACTATAGTGGAACTTTAGGATGATCAAAGTTTCTTTTTGAGTATGCTCACAGATTATACCTGCAGTATGTGAACTCTCTATTTATGCCCTGAGTAATAACTCCAAAGCATTACCATAAAGAAACAGACTCATCTTCACCTCCTGCAGGACAAGAAATACAGTACAGTAACCTTTACATCAAGGCTGCAATGTGTATGTGCTTATAGTGAAAAAGAGCTGGGGTTATAGCTTAGTGGTAGAGCATTCGACTGCAGATCGAGAGGTCCCTGGTTCAAATCCGGGTGCACCCTATTACTTGCTTTTAATGTATAGCATCACTTTGCAGTCTATACCTCGTTAGGGACTCAAGTAATGTAAAAACATACTCAAGTGGCAGTCAGGCAACAAAAAATGTTGAAATGTCCACTTAATATTTTACCTCAGGAAAGTACAGTATCAGTGGCAGGTTTTGACTGCTAATTTGATAGAGAATTATACAGGATAAAATCACTATACATGAAGGATGAATGCTTTATTCCTAACTAACTTTGATAAATAAGGGAGTATTGGGCATTAACAGGGCAGAATTACAATTTTTTTGGTGCAGCCATGTTTTGAACTCATACTGATTTAGCAATTAGTCCATAAGGCATACATGCATTCAGAACATCTGAGCCCACTGACCTAAAAATCAAATATTTTCTTTTATTGCCAAAATGTATCTCAATCAGTTAGTTTTCAGAAATTATTAATATTGGTTTAGTGACAATTTGTATTTTAGTTCTCTTTGGCTTCCATAAAACAATGTCACAACTGGATTTTAATATATACTACTCTGACTAGCACGAACAATAGTGGAGCTTTAGGATTATCAAAGTTTCTTTTTAAACATGCTCACAGATTATACCTACAGTATGTAAACTCTCTATTTATGCCCTGACTAATAACTCCAAACCTTTACCATAAAGAAACAGACTCATCTTCACCTCCTGCAGGACAAGAAATACAGTACAGTAACCTTTACATCAAGGCTGCAATGTGTATGGTCTTATAGTTAGAAAGACCAGGGGTTATAAATCAGTTGTTGAGCATTCGAGTGCATGTCGAGAGGTCCCTGGTTCAAATCCAGGTGCCCCCTATAATTTGCTTTTAATGTATAGCGTCCCTTTGCAGTCTATACCTCGTTTGGGACTCAAGTAATGTAAAAACATACTCAAGTGGCAGTCAGGCAACAAAAAATGTTGACATTTCAACTTAATACTTTACCTCAGGGAAGTACAGTATCAGTGGCAGGTTTTTACAGCTACTTTTGATAGAGAATTATACAGCATAAAATAACTGTACATGAAGGATGAATGCTTTATTCCTAACTAACTTTGATAAATAAGGGAGTATTGGGCATTAACATGGCAGAATTCAAAATTATTTGGTACAGCCATGTTTTCAACTCCGACTGATTTTGCAATTAGTCCATAAGGCATACATGCATTCAGAACATCTGAGCCCACTGACCCAAAATTCAAATATTTTATTTTCTTAGCAAAAATGTACCATGATAAAATAGTTTTCTGAAATTATTAATATTGGTTTGGTAACAATTTGTATTTTAGATCAGTTTTGCTTCAATAAAACAATGTCACAACTGGATTTCAATAAATCCTACTCTGACTAGCACTAACTATAGTGGAACTTTAGGATGATCAAAGTTTCTTTTTGAGTATGCTCACAGATTATACCTGCAGTATGTGAACTCTCTATTTATGCCCTGACTAATAACTCCAAAGCATTACCATAAAGAAACAGACTCATCTTCACCTCCTGCAGGACAAGAAATACAGTACAGTAACCTTTACATCAAGGCTGCAATGTGTATGTGCTAATAGTGAGAAAGAGCAGGGGGTGTAGCTCAGTGGTAGAGCATTTGACTGCATATCGAGAGGTCCCTGGTTCAAATCTGGGTGCACCCTATTACTTGCTTTTAATGTATAGCATCACTTTGCAGTCTATACCATGTTTGGGACTCAAGTAATATAAAAACATACTCAAGTGGCAGTCAGGCAATAAAAAATGTTGAAATGTCAACTTAATACTTTACCTCAGGAAAGTACAGTATCAGTAGCAGGTTTTTACAGCTACTTTTGATAGAGAATTATACAGCATAAAATAACTGTGCATGAAGGATGAATGCTTTATTCCTAACTAACTTTGATAAATAAGGGAGTATTGGGCATTAACATGGCAGAAAATTATTTGGTACAGCCATGTTTTCAACTCCGACTGATTTTGCAATTAGTCCATAAGGCATACATGCATTCAGAACATCTGAGCCCACTGACCCAAAATTCAAATATTTTATTTTATTAGCAAAAATGTACCATGATAAAATAGTTTTCAGAAATTATTAATATTGGTTTGGTAACAATTTGTATTTTAGATCAGTTTTGCTTCCATAAAACAATGTCACAACTGGATTTCAATAAATCCTACTCTGACTAGCACTAACTATAGTGGAACTTTAGGATGATCAAAGTTTCTTTTTGAGCATGCTCACAGATTATACCTGCAGTATGTGAACTCTCTATTTATGCCCTGACTAATAACTCCAAAGCATTACCATAAAGAAACAGACACATCTTCACCTCCTGCAGGACAAGAAATACAGTACAGTAACCTTTACATCAAGGCTGCAATGTGTGTGTGCTTATAGTGAGAAAGAGCAGGGGGTATAGCTCAGTGGTAGAACATTCGACTGCAGCTCGAGAAGTCCATGGTTCAAATCTGGGTGCCCCCTATTACTTGCTTTTAATGTATAGCATCACTTTGCAGTCTATACCTCGTTTGGGACTCAAGTAATGTAAAAACATACTCAAGTGGCAGTCAGGCAACAAAAAATGTTGAAATGTCAACGTAATACTTTACCTCAGGAAAGTACAGTATCAGTGGCAGGTTTTGACTGCTAATTTGATAGAGAATTATACAGGATAAAATCACTATACATGAAGGATGAATGCTTTATTCCTAACTAACTTTGATAAATAAGGGAGTATTGGGCATTAACATGGCAGAATTACAATTTTTTTGGTGCAGCCATGTTTTGAACTCATACTGATTTTGCAATTAGTCCATAAGGCATACATGCATTCAGAACATCTGAGCCCACTGACCTAAAAATCAAATATTTGATTTTATTGCCAAAATGTATCTTAATCAGTTAGTTTTCAGAAATTATTAATATTGGTTTAGTGACAATTTGTATTTTAGTTCTCTTTGGCTTCCATAAAACAATGTCACAACTGGATTTCAATAAATCCTACTCTGACTAGCACGAACTATATTGGAACTTTAGGATGATCAAAGTTTCTTTTTGAGTATGCTCACAAATTATACCTGCAGTATGTGAACTCTCTATTTATGCCCTGACTAATAACTCCAAAGCATTACCATAAAGAAACAGACTCATCTTCACCTCCTGCAGGACAAGAAATACAGTACAGTAACCTTTACATCAAGGCTGCAATGTGTATGGTCTTATAGTTAGAAAGACCAGGGGGTATAAATCAGTTGTTGAGCATTCGAGTGCATGTCGAGAGGTCCCTGGTTCAAATCCAGGTGCCCCCTATAATTTGCTTTTAATGTATAGCGTCCCTTTGCAGTCTATACCACGTTTGGGACTCAAGTAATGTAAAAACATACTCAAGTGGCAGTCAGGCAACAAAAAATGTTGACATTTCAACTTAATACTTTACCTCAGGGAAGTACAGTATCAGTGGCAGGTTTTTACAGCTACTTTTGATAGAGAATTATACAGCATAAAATAACTGTACATGAAGGATGAATGCTTTATTCCTAACTAACTTTGATAAATAAGGGAGTATTGGGCATTAACATGGCAGAATTCAAAATTATTTGGTACAGCCATGTTTTCAACTCCGACTGATTTTGCAATTAGTCCATAAGGCATACATGCATTCAGAACATCTGAGCCCACTGACCCAAAATTCAAAATATTTTATTTTATTAGCAAAAATGTACCATGATAAAATAGTTTTCAGAAATTATTAATATTGGTTTGGCAACAATTTGTATTTTAGATCAGTTGTGCTTCAATAAAACAATGTCACAACTGGATTTCAATAAATCCTACTCTGACTAGCACTAACTATAGTGGAACTTTAGGATGATCAAAGTTTCTTTTTGAGTATGCTCACAGATTATACCTGCAGTATGTGAACTCTCTATTTATGCCCTGAGCAATAACTCCAAAGCATTACCATAAAGAAACAGACTCATCTTCACCTCCTGCAGGACAAGAAATACAGTACAGTAACCTTTACATCAAGGCTGCAATGTGTATGTGCTTATAGTGAAAAAGAGCTGGGGGTATAGCTTAGTGGTAGAGCATTCGACTGCAGATCGAGAGGTGCCTGGTTCAAATCCGGGTGCACCCTATTACTTGCTTTTAATGTATAGCATCACTTTGCAGTCTATACCTCGTTAGGGACTCAAGTAATGTAAAAACATACTCTAGTGGCAGTCAGGCACCAAAAAATGTTGAAATGTCCACTTAATATTTTACCTCAGGAAAGTACAGTATCAGTGGCAGGTTTTGACTGCTAATTTGATAGAGAATTATACAGGATAAAATCACTATACATGAAGGATGAATGCTTTATTCCTAACTAACTTTGATAAATAAGGGAGTATTGGGCATTAACAGGGCAGAATTACAATTTTTTTGGTGCAGCCATGTTTTGAACTCATACTGATTTAGCAATTAGTACATAAGGCATACATGCATTCAGAACATCTGAGCCCACTGACCTAAAAATCAAATATTTTCTTTTATTGCCAAAATGTATCTCAATCAGTTAGTTTTCAGAAATTATTAATATTGGTTTAGTGACAATTTGTATTTTAGTTCTCTTTGGCTTCCATAAAACAATGTCACAACTGGATTTCAATATATACTACTCTGACTAGCACGAACAATAGTGGAGCTTTAGGATTATCAAAGTTTCTTTTTAAACATGCTCACAGATTATACCTACAGTATGTAAACTCTCTATTTATGCCCTGACTAATAACTCCAAACCTTTACCATAAAGAAACAGACTCATCTTCACCTCCTGCAGGACAAGAAATGCAGTACAGTAACCTTTACATCAAGGCTGCAATGTGTATGGTCTTATAGTTAGAAAGACCAGGGGGTATAAATCAGTTGTTGAGCATTCGAGTGCATGTCGAGAGGTCCCTGGTTCAAATCCAGGTGCCCCCTATAATTTGCTTTTAATGTATAGCGTCCCTTTGCAGTCTATACCTCGTTTGGGACTCAAGTAATGTAAAAACATACTCAAGGGCAGTCAGGCAACAAAAAATGTTGACATTTCAACTTAATACTTTACCTCAGGGAAGTACAGTATCAGTGGCAGGTTTTTACAGCTACTTTTGATAGAGAATTATACAGCATAAAATAACTGTACATGAAGGATGAATGCTTTATTCCTAACTAACTTTGATAAATAAGGGAGTATTGGGCATTAACATGGCAGAATTCAAAATTATTTGGTACAGCCATGTTTTCAACTCCGACTGATTTTGCAATTAGTCCATAAGGCATACATGCATTCAGAACATCTGAGCCCACTGACCCAAAATTCAAATATTTTATTTTCTTAGCAAAAATGTACCATGATAAAATAGTTTTCAGAAATTATTAATATTGGTTTGGTAACAATTTGTATTTTAGATCAGTTTTGCTTCCATAAAACAATGTCACAACTGGATTTCAATAAATCCTACTCTGACTAGCACTAACTATAGTGGAACTTTAGGATGATCAAAGTTTCTTTTTGAGCATGCTCACAGATTATACCTGCAGTATGTGAACTCTCTATTTATGCCCTGACTAATAACTCCAAAGCATTACCATAAAGAAACAGACGCATCTTCACCTCCTGCAGGACAAGAAATACAGTACAGTAACCTTTACATCAAGGCTGCAATGTGTGTGTGCTTATAGTGAGAAAGAGCAGGGGGTATAGCTCAGTGGTAGAACATTCGACTGCAGCTCGAGAGGTCCATGGTTCAAATCTGGGTGCCCCCTATTACTTGCTTTTAATGTATAGCATCACTTTGCAGTCTATACCTCGTTTGGGACTCAAGTAATGTAAAAACATACTCAAGTGGCAGTCAGGCAACAAAAAATGTTGAAATGTCAACGTAATACTTTACCTCAGGAAAGTACAGTATCAGTGGCAGGTTTTGACTGCTAATTTGATAGAGAATTATACAGGATAAAATCACTATACATGAAGGATGAATGCTTTATTCCTAACTAACTTTGATAAATAAGGGAGTATTGGGGATTAACATGGCAGAATTACAATTTTTTTGGTGCAGCCATGTTTTGAACTCATACTGATTTTGCAATTAGTCCATAAGGCATACATGCATTCAGAACATCTGAGCCCACTGACCTAAAAATCAAATATTTGATTTTATTGCCAAAATGTATCTTAATCAGTTAGTTTTCAGAAATTATTAATATTGGTTTAGTGACAATTTGTATTTTAGTTCTCTTTGGCTTCCATAAAACAATGTCACAACTGGATTTCAATAAATCCTACTCTGACTAGCACGAACTATATTGGAACTTTAGGATGATCAAAGTTTCTTTTTGAGTATGCTCACAGATTATACCTGCAGTATGTGAACTCTCTATTTATGCCCTGACTAATAACTCCAAAGCATTACCATAAAGAAACAGACTCATCTTCACCTCCTGCAGGACAAGAAATACAGTACAGTAACCTTTACATCAAGGCTGCAATGTGTATGGTCTTATAGTTAGAAAGACCAGGGGGTATAAATCAGTTGTTGAGCATTCGAGTGCATGTCGAGAGGTCCCTGGTTCAAATCCAGGTGCCCCCTATAATTTGCTTTTAATGTATAGCGTCCCTTTGCAGTCTATACCACGTTTGGGACTCAAGTAATGTAAAAACATACTCAAGTGGCAGTCAGGCAACAAAAAATGTTGACATTTCAACTTAATACTTTACCTCAGGGAAGTACAGTATCAGTGGCAGGTTTTTACAGCTACTTTTGATAGAGAATTATACAGCATAAAATAACTGTACATGAAGGATGAATGCTTTATTCCTAACTAACTTTGATAAATAAGGGAGTATTGGGCATTAACATGGCAGAATTCAAAATTATTTGGTACAGCCATGTTTTCAACTCCGACTGATTTTGCAATTAGTCCATAAGGCATACATGCATTCAGAACATCTGAGCCCACTGACCCAAAATTCAAAATATTTTATTTTCTTAGCAAAAATGTACCATGATAAAATAGTTTTCAGAAATTATTAATATTGGTTTGGTAACAATTTGTATTTTAGATCAGTTTTGCTTCCATAAAACAATGTCACAACTGGATTTCAATAAATCCTACTCTGACTAGCACTAACTATAGTGGAACTTTAGGATGATCAAAGTTTCTTTTTGAGCATGCTCACAGATTATACCTGCAGTATGTGAACTCTCTATTTATGCCCTGACTAATAACTCCAAAGCATTACCATAAAGAAACAGACGCATCTTCACCTCCTGCAGCACAAGAAATACAGTACAGTAACCTTTACATCAAGGCTGCAATGTGTATGTGCTTATACTGAGAAAGAGCAGGGGGTATAGCTCAGTGGTAGAATGTTCGACTGCAGCTCGAGAGGTCCATGGTTCAAATCTGGGTGCCCCCTATTACTTGCTTTTAATGTATAGCATCTCTTTGCAGTCTATACCTCGTTTGGGACTCAAGTAATGTAAAAACATAACTCAAGTGGCAGTCAGGCAACAAAAAATGTTGAAATGTCAACTTAATACTTTACCTCAGGAAAGTACAGTATCAGTGGCAGGTTTTGACTGCTAATTTGATAGAGAATTATACAGGATAAAATCACTATACATGAAGGATGAATGCTTTATTCCTAACTAACTTTGATAAATAAGGGAGTATTGGGCATTAACATGGCAGAATTACAATTTTTTGGTGCAGCAATGTTTTGAACTCATACTGATTTTGCAATTAGTCCATAAGGCATACATGCATTCAGAACATCTGAGCCCACTGACCTAAAAATCAAATATTTTCTTTTATTGCCAAAATGTATCTCAATCAGTTAGTTTTCAGAAATTATTAATATTGGTTTAGTGACAATTTGTATTTTAGTTCTCTTTGGCTTCCATAAAACAATGTCACAACTGGATTTCAATATATACTACTCTGACTAGCATGAACAATAGTGGAGCTTTAGGATGATCAAAGTTTCTTTTTAAACATGCTCACAAATTATACCTACAGTATGTAAACTCTCTATTTATGCCCTGACTAATAACTCCAAACCTTTACAATAAAGAAACAGACTCATCTTCACCTCCTGCAGGACAAGAAATACAGTACAGTAACCTTTACATCAAGGCTGCAATGTGTATGGTCTTATAGTTAGAAAGACCAGGGGGTATAAATCAGTTGTTGAGCTTTCGAGTGCATGTCGAGAGGTCCCTGGTTCAAATCCAGGTGCCCCTATAATTTGCTTTTAATGTATAGCGTCCCTTTGCAGTCTATACCTTGTTTGGGACTCAAGTAATGTAAAAATATACTCAAGTGGCAGTCAGGCAACAAAAAATGTTGACATTTCAACTTAATACTTTACAGTATCAGTGGCAGGTTTTTACAGCTACTTTTGATAGAGAATTATACAGCATAAAATAACTGTACATGAAGGATAAATGCTTTATTCCTAACTAACTTTGATAAATAAGGGAGTATTGGGCATTAACATGGCAGAATTCAAAATTATTTGGTACAGCCATGTTTTCAACTCCGACTGATTTTGCAATTAGTCCATAAGGCATACATGCATTCAGAACATCTGAGCCCACTGACCCAAAATTCAAAATATTTTATTTTCTTAGCAAAAATGTACCATGATAAAATAGTTTTCAGAAATTATTAATATTGGTTTGGTAACAATTTGTATTTTAGATCAGTTTTGCTTCCATAAAACAATGTCACAACTGGATTTCAATAAATCCTACTCTGACTAGCACTAACTATAGTGGAACTTTAGGATGATCAAAGTTTCTTTTTGAGCATGCTCACAGATTATACCTGCAGTATGTGAACTCTCTATTTATGCCCTGACTAATAACTCCAAAGCATTACCATAAAGAAACAGACGCATCTTCACCTCCTGCAGGACAAGAAATACAGTACAGTAACCTTTACATCAAGGCTGCAATGTGTATGTGCTTATAGTGAGAAAGAGCAGGGGGTATAGCTCAGTGGTAGAACATTCGACTGCAGCTCGAGAGGTCCATGGTTCAAATCTGGGTGCCCCCTATTACTTGCTTTTAATGTATAGCATCACTTTGCAGTCTATACCTCGTTTGGGACTCAAGTAATGTAAAAACATACTCAAGTGGCAGTCAGGCAACAAAAAATGTTGAAATGTCAACTTAATACTTTACCTCAGGAAAGTACAGTATCAGTGGCAGGTTTTGACTGCTAATTTGATAGAGAATTATACAGGATAAAATCACTATACATGAAGGATGAATGCTTTATTCCTAACTAACTTTGATAAATAAGGGAGTATTGGGCATTAACATGGCAGAATTACAATTTTTTTGGTGCAGCCATGTTTTGAACTCATACTGATTTTGCAATTAGTCCATAAGGCATACATGCATTCAGAACATCTGAGCCCACTGACCTAAAAATCTAATATTTGATTTTCTTAATCAGTTAGTTTTCAGAAATTATTAATATTGGTTTAGTGACAATTTGTATTTTAGTTCTCTTTGGCTTCCATAAAACAATGTCACAACTGGATTTCAATAAATCCTACTCTGACTAGCACGAACTATATTGGAACTTTAGGATGAACAAAGTTTCTTTTTGAGTATGCTCACAGATTATACCTGCAGTATGTGAACTCTCTATTTATGCCCTGACTAATAACTCCAAACCTTTACCATAAAGAAACAGACTCATCTTCACCTCCTGCAGGACAAGAAATACAGTACAGTAACCTTTACATCAAGGCTGCAATGTGTATGGTCTTATAGTTAGAAAGACCAGGGGGTATAAATCAGTTGTTGAGCATTCGAGTGCATGTCGAGAGGTCCCTGGTTCAAATCCAGGTGCCCCCTATAATTTGCTTTTAATGTATAGCGTCCCTTTGCAGTCTATACCACGTTTGGGACTCAAGTAATGTAAAAACATACTC
>NC_086444.1:1006974305-1006996805 GCF_028390025.1 Pseudophryne corroboree | reverse complement strand
AATGTCAACTTAATACTTTACCTCAGGAAAGTACGGTATCAGTTTCAGGTTTTGACTGCTAATTTGATAGAGAATTATACAGGATAAAATCACTATACATGAAGGATGAATGCTTTATTCCTAACTAACTTTGATAAATAAGGGAGTATTGGGCATTAACATGGCAGAATTACAATTTTTTGGTGCAGCAATGTTTTGAACTCATACTGATTTTGCAATTAGTCCATAAGGCATACATGCATTCAGAACATCTGAGCCCACTGACCTAAAAATCAAATATTTTCTTTTATTGCCAAAATGTATCTCAATCAGTTAGTTTTCAGAAATTATTAATATTGGTTTAGTGACAATTTGTATTTTAGTTCTCTTTGGCTTCCATAAAACAATGTCACAACTGGATTTCAATATATACTACTCTGACTAGCATGAACAATAGTGGAGCTTTAGGATGATCATAGTTTCTTTTTAAACATGCTCACAAATTATACCTACAGTATGTAAACTCTCTATTTATGCCCTGACTAATAACTCCAAACCTTTACAATAAAGAAACAGACTCATCTTCACCTCCTGCAGGACAAGAAATACAGTACAGTAACCTTTACATCAAGGCTGCAATGTGTATGGTCTTATAGTTAGAAAGACCAGGGGGTATAAATCAGTTGTTGAGCTTTCGAGTGCATGTCGAGAGGTCCCTGGTTCAAATCCAGGTGCCCCTATAATTTGCTTTTAATGTATAGCGTCCCTTTGCAGTCTATACCTTGTTTGGGACTCAAGTAATGTAAAAATATACTCAAGTGGCAGTCAGGCAACAAAAAATGTTGACATTTCAACTTAATACTTTACAGTATCAGTGGCAGGTTTTTACAGCTACTTTTGATAGAGAATTATACAGCATAAAATAACTGTACATGAAGGATAAATGCTTTATTCCTAACTAACTTTGATAAATAAGGGAGTATTGGGCATTAACATGGCAGAATTCAAAATTATTTGGTACAGCCATGTTTTCAACTCCGACTGATTTTGCAATTAGTCCATAAGGCATACATGCATTCAGAACATCTGAGCCCACTGACCCAAAATTCAAAATATTTTATTTTCTTAGCAAAAATGTACCATGATAAAATAGTTTTCAGAAATTATTAATATTGGTTTGGTAACAATTTGTATTTTAGATCAGTTTTGCTTCCATAAAACAATGTCACAACTGGATTTCAATAAATCCTACTCTGACTAGCACGAACTATATTGGAACTTTAGGATGAACAAAGTTTCTTTTTGAGTATGCTCACAGATTATACCTGCAGTATGTGAACTCTCTATTTATGCCCTGACTAATAACTCCAAACCTTTACCATAAAGAAACAGACTCATCTTCACCTCCTGCAGGACAAGAAATACAGTACAGTAACCTTTACATCAAGGCTGCAATGTGTATGGTCTTATAGTTAGAAAGACCAGGGGGTATAAATCAGTTGTTGAGCATTCGAGTGCATGTCGAGAGGTCCCTGGTTCAAATCCAGGTGCCCCCTATAATTTGCTTTTAATGTATAGCGTCCCTTTGCAGTCTATACCACGTTTGGGACTCAAGTAATGTAAAAACATACTCAAGTGGCAGTCAGGCAACAAAAAATGTTGACATTTCAACTTAATACTTTACCTCAGGGAAGTACAGTATCAGTGGCAGGTTTTTACAGCTACTTTTGATAGAGAATTATACAGCATAAAATAACTGTACATATAGGATGAATGCTTTATTCCTAACTAACTTTGATAAATAAGGGAGTATTGGGCATTAACATGGCAGAATTCAAAATTATTTGGTACAGCCATGTTTTCAACTCCGACTGATTTTGCAATTAGTCCATAAGGCATACATGCATTCAGAACATCTGAGCCCACTGACCCAAAATTCAAATATTTTATTTTCTTAGCAAAAATGTACCATGATAAAATAGTTTTCAGAAATTATTAATATTGGTTTGGTAACAATTTGTATTTTAGATCAGTTTTGCTTCAATAAAACAATGTCACAACTGGATTTCAATAAATCCTACTCTGACTAGCACTAACTATAGTGGAACTTTAGGATGATCAAAGTTTCTTTTTGAGTATGCTCACAGATTATACCTGCAGTATGTGAACTCTCTATTTATGCCCTGACTAATAACTCCAAAGCATTACCATAAAGAAACAGACTCATCTTCACCTCCTGCAGGACAAGAAATACAGTACAGTAACCTTTACATCAAGGCTGCAATGTGTATGTGCTAATAGTGAGAAAGAGCAGGGGGTATATCTCAGTGGTAGAGCATTCGACTGCAGATCGAGAAGTCCCTGGTTCAAATCCGGGTGCACCCTATTACTTGCTTTTAATGTATAGCATCACTTTGCAGTCTATACCTCGTTTGGGACTCAAGTAATGTAAAAACATACTCAAGTGGCAGTCAGGCAACAAAAAATGTTGAAATGTCAACTTAATACTTTACCTCAGGAAAGTACGGTATCAGTTTCAGGTTTTGACTGCTAATTTGATAGAGAATTATACAGGATAAAATCACTATACATGAAGGATGAATGCTTTATTCCTAACTAACTTTGATAAATAAGGGAGTATTGGGCATTAACATGGCAGAATTACAATTTTTTGGTGCAGCCATGTTTTGAACTCATACTGATTTTGCAATTAGTCCATAAGGCATACATGCATTCAGAACATCTGAGCCCACTGACCTAAAAATCAAATATTTTCTTTTATTGCCAAAATGTATCTCAATCAGTTAGTTTTCAGAAATTATTAATATTGGTTTAGTGACAATTTGTATTTTAGTTCTCTTTGGCTTCCATAAAACAATGTCACAACTGGATTTCAATATATACTACTCTGACTAGCACGAACAATAGTGGAGCTTTAGGATGATCAAAGTTTCTTTTTAAATATGCTCACAAATTATACCTACAGTATGTAAACTCTCTATTTATGCCCTGACTAATAACTCCAAACCTTTACAATAAAGAAACAGACTCATCTTCACCTCCTGCAGGACAAGAAATACAGTACAGTAACCTTTACATCAAGGCTGCAATGTGTATGGTCTTATAGTTAGAAAGACCAGGGGGTATAAATCAGTTGTTGAGCTTTCGAGTGCATGTCGAGAGGTCCCTGGTTCAAATCCAGGTGCCCCTATAATTTGCTTTTAATGTATAGCGTCCCTTTGCAGTCTATACCTTGTTTGGGACTCAAGTAATGTAAAAATATACTCAAGTGGCAGTCAGGCAACAAAAAATGTTGACATTTCAACTTAATACTTTACAGTATCAGTGGCAGGTTTTTACAGCTACTTTTGATAGAGAATTATACAGCATAAAATAACTGTACATGAAGGATAAATGCTTTATTCCTAACAAACTTTGATAAATAAGGGAGTATTGGGCATTAACATGGCAGAATTCAAAATTATTTGGTACAGCCATGTTTTCAACTCCGACTGATTTTGCAATTAGTCCATAAGGCATACATGCATTCAGAACATCTGAGCCCACTGACCCAAAATTCAAAATATTTTATTTTCTTAGCAAAAATGTACCATGATAAAATAGTTTTCAGAAATTATTAATATTGGTTTGGTAACAATTTGTATTTTAGATCAGTTTTGCTTCCATAAAACAATGTCACAACTGGATTTCAATAAATCCTACTCTGACTAGCACTAACTATAGTGGAACTTTAGGATGATCAAAGTTTCTTTTTGAGCATGCTCACAGATTATACCTGCAGTATGTGAACTCTCTATTTATGCCCTGACTAATAACTCCAAAGCATTACCATAAAGAAACAGACGCATCTTCACCTCCTGCAGGACAAGAAATACAGTACAGTAACCTTTACATCAAGGCTGCAATGTGTATGTGCTTATAGTGAGAAAGAGCAGGGGGTATAGCTCAGTGGTAGAACATTCGACTGCAGCTCGAGAGGTCCATGGTTCAAATCTGGGTGCCCCCTATTACTTGCTTTTAATGTATAGCATCACTTTGCAGTCTATACCTCGTTTGGGACTCAAGTAATGTAAAAACATACTCAAGTGGCAGTCAGGCAACAAAAAATGTTGAAATGTCAACTTAATACTTTACCTCAGGAAAGTACAGTATCAGTGGCAGGTTTTGACTGCTAATTTGATAGAGAATTATACAGGATAAAATCACTATACATGAAGGATGAATGCTTTATTCCTAACTAACTTTGATAAATAAGGGAGTATTGGGCATTAACATGGCAGAATTACAATTTTTTTGGTGCAGCCATGTTTTGAACTCATACTGATTTTGCAATTAGTCCATAAGGCATACATGCATTCAGAACATCTGAGCCCACTGACCTAAAAATCAAATATTTGATTTTCTTAATCAGTTAGTTTTCAGAAATTATTAATATTGGTTTAGTGACAATTTGTATTTTAGTTCTCTTTGGCTTCCATAAAACAATGTCACAACTGGATTTCAATAAATCCTACTCTGACTAGCACGAACTATATTGGAACTTTAGGATGAACAAAGTTTCTTTTTGAGTATGCTCACAGATTATACCTGCAGTATGTGAACTCTCTATTTATGCCCTGACTAATAACTCCAAACCTTTACCATAAAGAAACAGACTCATCTTCACCTCCTGCAGGACAAGAAATACAGTACAGTAACCTTTACATCAAGGCTGCAATGTGTATGGTCTTATAGTTAGAAAGACCAGGGGGTATAAATCAGTTGTTGAGCATTCGAGTGCATGTCGAGAGGTCCCTGGTTCAAATCCAGGTGCCCCCTATAATTTGCTTTTAATGTATAGCGTCCCTTTGCAGTCTATACCACGTTTGGGACTCAAGTAATGTAAAAACATACTCAAGTGGCAGTCAGGCAACAAAAAATGTTGACATTTCAACTTAATACTTTACCTCAGGGAAGTACAGTATCAGTGGCAGGTTTTTACAGCTACTTTTGATAGAGAATTATACAGCATAAAATAACTGTACATATAGGATGAATGCTTTATTCCTAACTAACTTTGATAAATAAGGGAGTATTGGGCATTAACATGGCAGAATTCAAAATTATTTGGTACAGCCATGTTTTCAACTCCGACTGATTTTGCAATTAGTCCATAAGGCATACATGCATTCAGAACATCTGAGCCCACTGACCCAAAATTCAAATATTTTATTTTCTTAGCAAAAATGTACCATGATAAAATAGTTTTCAGAAATTATTAATATTGGTTTGGTAACAATTTGTATTTTAGATCAGTTTTGCTTCAATAAAACAATGTCACAACTGGATTTCAATAAATCCTACTCTGACTAGCACTAACTATAGTGGAACTTTAGGATGATCAAAGTTTCTTTTTGAGTATGCTCACAGATTATACCTGCAGTATGTGAACTCTCTATTTATGCCCTGACTAATAACTCCAAAGCATTACCATAAAGAAACAGACTCATCTTCACCTCCTGCAGGACAAGAAATACAGTACAGTAACCTTTACATCAAGGCTGCAATGTGTATGTGCTAATAGTGAGAAAGAGCAGGGGGTATAGCTCAGTGGTAGAGCATTCGACTGCAGATCGAGAGGTCCCTGGTTCAAATCCGGGTGCACCCTATTACTTGCTTTTAATGTATAGCATCACTTTGCAGTCTATACCTCGTTTGGGACTCAAGTAATGTAAAAACATACTCAAGTGGCAGTCAGGCAACAAAAAATGTTGAAATGTCAACTTAATACTTTACCTCAGGAAAGTACGGTATCAGTTTCAGGTTTTGACTGCTAATTTGATAGAGAATTATACAGGATAAAATCACTATACATGAAGGATGAATGTTTTATTCCTAACTAACTTTGATAAATAAGGGAGTATTGGGCATTAACATGGCAGAATTACAATTTTTTGGTGCAGCAATGTTTTGAACTCATACTGATTTTGCAATTAGTCCATAAGGCATACATGCATTCAGAACATCTGAGCCCACTGACCTAAAAATCAAATATTTTCTTTTATTGCCAAAATGTATCTCAATCAGTTAGTTTTCAGAAATTATTAATATTGGTTTAGTGACAATTTGTATTTTAGTTCTCTTTGGCTTCCATAAAACAATGTCACAACTGGATTTCAATATATACTACTCTGACTAGCATGAACAATAGTGGAGCTTTAGGATGATCAAAGTTTCTTTTTAAACATGCTCACAGATTATACCTACAGTATGTAAACTCTCTATTTATGCCCTGACTAATAACTCCAAACCTTTACAATAAAGAAACAGACTCATCTTCACCTCCTGCAGGACAAGAAATACAGTACAGTAACCTTACATCAAGGCTGCAATGTGTATGGTCTTATAGTTAGAAAGACCAGGGGGTATAAATCAGTTGTTGAGCATTCGAGTGCATGTCGAGAGGTCCCTGGTTCAAATCCAGGTGCCCCTATAATTTGCTTTTAATGTATAGCGTCCCTTTGCAGTCTATACCTTGTTTGGGACTCAAGTAATGTAAAAACATACTCAAGTGGCAGTCAGGCAACAAAAAATGTTGACATTTCAACTTAATACTTTACCTCAGGAAAGTACAGTATCAGTGGCAGGTTTTTACAGCTACTTTTGATAGAGAATTATACAGCATAAAATAACTGTACATGAAGGATGAATGCTTTATTCCTAACTAACTTTGATAAATAAGGGAGTATTGGGCATTAACATGGCAGAAAATTATTTGGTACAGCCATGTTTTCAACTCCGACTGATTTTGCAATTAGTCCATAAGGCATACATGCATTCAGAACATCTGAGCCCACTGACCCAAAATGCAAATATTTTATTTTCTTAGCAAAAATGTACCATGATAAAATAGTTTTCAGAAATTATTAATATTGGTTTGGTAACAATTTGTATTTTAGATCAGTTTTGCTTCAATAAAACAATGTCACAACTGGATTTCAATAAATCCTACTCTGACTAGCACTAACTATAGTGGAACTTTAGGATGATCAAAGTTTCTTTTTTGAGTATGCTCACAGATTATACCTGCAGTATGTGAACTCTCTATTTATGCCCTGATTAATAACTCCAAAGCATTACCATAAAGAAACAGACTCATCTTCACCTCCTGCAGGACAAGAAATACAGTACAGTAACCTTTACATCAAGGCTGCAATGTGTATGTGCTTATAGTGAGAAAGAGCAGGGGGTATAGCTCAGTGGTAGAGCATTCGACTGCAGATCGAGAGGTCCCTGGTTCAAATCCGGGTGCCCCCTATTACTTGCTTTTAATGTATAGCATCACTTTGCAGTCTATACCTTGTTTGGGACTCAAGTAATATAAAAACATACTCAAGTGGCAGTCAGGCAACAAAAAATGTTGAAATGTCAACTTAATACTTTACCTCAGGAAAGTACAGTATCAGTGGCAGGTTTTGACTGCTAATTTGATAGAGAATTATACAGGATAAAATCACTATACATGAAGGATGAATGCTTTATTCCTAACTAACTTTGATAAATAAGGGAGTATTGGGCATTAACATGGCAGAATTACAATTTTTTTGCTGCAGCCATGTTTTGAACTCATACTGATTTTGCAATTAGTCCATAAGGCATACATGCATTCAGAACATCTGAGCCCACTGACCTAAAAATCAAATATTTGATTTTATTGCCAAAATGTATCTCAATCAGTTAGTTTTCAGAAATTATTAATATTGGTTTAGTGACAATTTGTATTTTAGTTCTCTTTGGCTTCCATAAAACATTGTCACAACTGGATTTCAATATATACTACTCTGACTAGCACGAACAATAGTGGAGCTTTAGGATGATCAAAGTATCTTTTTAAACATGCTCACAGATTATACCTACAGTATGTAAACTCTCTATTTATGCCCTGACTAATAACTCCAAACCTTTACCATAAAGAAACAGACTCATCTTCACCTCCTGCAGGACAAGAAATACAGTACAGTAACCTTTACATCAAGGCTGCAATGTGTATGGTCTTATAGTTAGAAAGACCAGGGGGTATAAATCAGTTGTTGAGCATTCGAGTGCATGTCGAGAGGTCCCTGGTTCAAATCCAGGTGCCCCTATAATTTGCTTTTAATGTATAGCGTCCCTTTGCAGTCTATACCTTGTTTGGGACTCAAGTAATGTAAAAACATACTCAAGTGGCAGTCAGGCAACAAAAAATGTTGACATTTCAACTTAATACTTTACCTCAGGAAAGTACAGTATCAGTGGCAGGTTTTTACAGCTACTTTTGATAGAGAATTATACAGCATAAAATAACTGTACATGAAGGATGAATGCTTTATTCCTAACTAACTTTGATAAATAAGGGAGTATTGGGCATTAACATGGCAGAAAATTATTTGGTACAGCCATGTTTTCCACTCCGACTGATTTTGCAATTAGTCCATAAGGCATACATGCATTCAGAACATCTGAGCCCACTGACCCAAAATTCAAATATTTTATTTTCTTAGCAAAAATGTACCATGATAAAATAGTTTTCAGAAATTATTAATATTGGTTTGGTAACAATTTGTATTTTAGATCAGTTTTGCTTCAATAAAACAATGTCACAACTGGATTTCAATAAATCCTACTCTGACTAGCACTAACTATAGTGGAACTTTAGGATGATCAAAGTTTCTTTTTGAGTATGCTCACAGATTATACCTGCAGTATGTGAACTCTCTATTTATGCCCTGACTAATAACTCCAAAGCATTACCATAAAGAAACAGACTCATCTTCACCTCCTGCAGGACAAGAAATACAGTAAAGTAACCTTTACATCAAGGCTGCAATGTGTATGTGCTTATAGTGAGAAAGAGCAGGGGGTATAGCTCAGTGGTAGAGCATTCGACTGCAGATCGAGAGGTCCCTGGTTCAAATCCGGGTGCCCCCTATTACTTGCTTTTAATGTATAGCATCACTTTGCAGTCTATACCTTGTTTGGGACTCAAGTAATATAAAAACATAGTCAAGTGGCAGTCAGGCAACAAAAAATGTTGAAATGTCAACTTAATACTTTACCTCAGGAAAGTACAGTATCAGTGGCAGGTTTTGACTGCTAATTTGATAGAGAATTATACAGGATAAAATCACTATACATGAAGGATGAATGCTTTATTCCTAACTAACTTTGATAAATAAGGGAGTATTGGGCATTAACATGGCAGAATTACAATTTTTTTGGTGCAGCCATGTTTTGAACTCATACTGATTTTGCAATTAGTCCATAAGGCATACATGCATTCAGAACATCTGAGCCCACTGACCTAAAAATCAAATATTTGATTTTATTGCCAAAATGTATCTCAATCAGTTAGTTTTCAGAAATTATTAATATTGGTTTAGTGACAATTTGTATTTTAGTTCTCTTTGGCTTCCATAAAACAATGTCACAACTGGATTTCAATATATACTACTCTGACTAGCACGAACAATAGTGGAGCTTTAGGATGATCAAAGTTTCTTTTTAAACATGCTCACAGATTATACCTACAGTATGTAAACTCTCTATTTATGCCCTGACTAATAACTCCAAACCTTTACCATAAAGAAACAGACTCATCTTCACCTCCTGCAGGACAAGAAATACAGTACAGTAACCTTTACATCAAGGCTGCAATGTGTATGGTCTTATAGTTAGAAAGACCAGGGGGTATAAATCAGTTGTTGAGCATTCGAGTGCATGTCGAGAGGTCCCTGGTTCAAATCCAGGTGCCCCTATAATTTGCTTTTAATGTATAGCGTCCCTTTGCAGTCTATACCTTGTTTGGGACTCAAGTAATGTAAAAACATACTCAAGTGGCAGTCAGGCAACAAAAAATGTTGACATTTCAACTTAATACTTTACCTCAGGAAAGTACATTATCAGTGGCAGGTTTTTACAGCTACTTTTGATAGAGAATTATACAGCAGAAAATAACTGTACATGAAGGATGAATGCTTTATTCCTAACTAACTTTGATAAATAAGGGAGTATTGGGCATTAACATGGCAGAAAATTATTTGGTACAGCCATGTTTTCAACTCCGACTGATTTTGCAATTAGTCCATAAGGCATACATGCATTCATAACATCTGAGCCCACTGACCCAAAATTCAAATATTTTATTTTCTTAGCAAAAATGTACCATGATAAAATAGTTTTCAGAAATTATTAATATTGGTTTGGTAACAATTTGTATTTTAGATCAGTTTTGCTTCAATAAAACAATGTCACAACTGGATTTCAATAAATCCTACTCTGACTAGCACTAACTATAGTGGAACTTTAGGATGATCAAAGTTTCTTTTTGAGTATGCTCACAGATTATACCTGCAGTATGTGAACTCTCTATTTATGCCCTGACTAATAACTCCAAAGCATTACCATAAAGAAACAGACTCATCTTCACCTCCTGCAGGACAAGAAATACAGTACAGTAACCTTTACATCAAGGCTGCAATGTGTATGTGCTTATAGTGAGAAAGAGCAGGGGGTATAGCTCAGTGGTAGAGCATTCGACTGCAGATCGAGAGGTCCCTGGTTCAAATCCGGGTGCCCCCTATTACTTGCTTTTAATGTATAGCATCACTTTGCAGTCTATACCTTGTTTGGGACTCAAGTAATATAAAAACATACTCAAGTGGCAGTCAGGCAACAAAAAATGTTGAAATGTCAACTTAATACTTTACCTCAGGAAAGTACAGTATCAGTGGCAGGTTTTGACTGCTAATTTGATAGAGAATTATACAGGATAAAATCACTATACATGAAGGATGAATGCTTTATTCCTAACTAACTTTGATAAATAAGGGAGTATTGGGCATTAACATGGCAGAATTACAATTTTTTTGGTGCAGCCATGTTTTGAACTCATACTGATTTTGCAATTAGTCCATAAGGCATACATGCATTCAGAACATCTGAGCCCACTGACCTAAAAATCAAATATTTGATTTTATTGCCAAAATGTATCTCAATCAGTTAGTTTTCAGAAATTATTAATATTGGTTTAGTGACAATTTGTATTTTAGTTCTCTTTGGCTTCCATAAAACAATGTCACAACTGGATTTCAATATATACTACTCTGACTAGCACGAACAATAGTGGAGCTTTAGGATGATCAAAGTTTCTTTTTAAACATGCTCACAGATTATACCTACAGTATGTAAACTCTCTATTTATGCCCTGACTAATAACTCCAAACCTTTACCATAAAGAAACAGACTCATCTTCACCTCCTGCAGGACAAGAAATACAGTACAGTAACCTTTACATCAAGGCTGCAATGTGTAAGGTCTTATAGTTAGAAAGACCAGGGGGTATAAATCAGTTGTTGAGCATTCGAGTGCATGTCGAGAGGTCCCTGGTTCAAATCCAGGTGCCCCTATAATTTGCTTTTAATGTATAGCGTCCCTTTGCAGTCTATACCTTGTTTGGGACTCAAGTAATGTAAAAACATACTCAAGTGGCAGTCAGGCAACAAAAAATGTTGACATTTCAACTTAATACTTTACCTCAGGAAAGTACAGTATCAGTGGCAGGTTTTTACAGCTACTTTTGATAGAGAATTATACAGCATAAAATAACTGTACATGAAGGATGAATGCTTTATTCCTAACTAACTTTGATAAATAAGGGAGTATTGGGCATTAACATGGCAGAAAATTATTTGGTACAGCCATGTTTTCCACTCCGACTGATTTTGCAATTAGTCCATAAGGCATACATGCATTCAGAACATCTGAGCCCACTGACCCAAAATTCAAATATTTTATTTTCTTAGCAAAAATGTACCATGATAAAATAGTTTTCAGAAATTATTAATATTGGTTTGGTAACAATTTGTATTTTAGATCAGTTTTGCTTCAATAAAACAATGTCACAACTGGATTTCAATAAATCCTACTCTGACTAGCACTAACTATAGTGGAACTTTAGGATGATCAAAGTTTCTTTTTGAGTATGCTCACAGATTATACCTGCAGTATGTGAACTCTCTATTTATGCCCTGACTAATAACTCCAAAGCATTACCATAAAGAAACAGACTCATCTTCACCTCCTGCAGGACAAGAAATACAGTAAAGTAACCTTTACATCAAGGCTGCAATGTGTATGTGCTTATAGTGAGAAAGAGCAGGGGGTATAGCTCAGTGGTAGAGCATTCGACTGCAGATCGAGAGGTCCCTGGTTCAAATCCGGGTGCCCCCTATTACTTGCTTTTAATGTATAGCATCACTTTGCAGTCTATACCTTGTTTGGGACTCAAGTAATATAAAAACATAGTCAAGTGGCAGTCAGGCAACAAAAAATGTTGAAATGTCAACTTAATACTTTACCTCAGGAAAGTACAGTATCAGTGGCAGGTTTTGACTGCTAATTTGATAGAGAATTATACAGGATAAAATCACTATACATGAAGGATGAATGCTTTATTCCTAACTAACTTTGATAAATAAGGGAGTATTGGGCATTAACATGGCAGAATTACAATTTTTTTGGTGCAGCCATGTTTTGAACTCATACTGATTTTGCAATTAGTCCATAAGGCATACATGCATTCAGAACATCTGAGCCCACTGACCTAAAAATCAAATATTTGATTTTATTGCCAAAATGTATCTCAATCAGTTAGTTTTCAGAAATTATTAATATTGGTTTAGTGACAATTTGTATTTTAGTTCTCTTTGGCTTCCATAAAACAATGTCACAACTGGATTTCAATATATACTACTCTGACTAGCACGAACAATAGTGGAGCTTTAGGATGATCAAAGTTTCTTTTTAAACATGCTCACAGATTATACCTACAGTATGTAAACTCTCTATTTATGCCCTGACTAATAACTCCAAACCTTTACCATAAAGAAACAGACTCATCTTCACCTCCTGCAGGACAAGAAATACAGTACAGTAACCTTTACATCAAGGCTGCAATGTGTATGGTCTTATAGTTAGAAAGACCAGGGGGTATAAATCAGTTGTTGAGCATTCGAGTGCATGTCGAGAGGTCCCTGGTTCAAATCCAGGTGCCCCTATAATTTGCTTTTAATGTATAGCGTCCCTTTGCAGTCTATACCTTGTTTGGGACTCAAGTAATGTAAAAACATACTCAAGTGGCAGTCAGGCAACAAAAAATGTTGACATTTCAACTTAATACTTTACCTCAGGAAAGTACATTATCAGTGGCAGGTTTTTACAGCTACTTTTGATAGAGAATTATACAGCAGAAAATAACTGTACATGAAGGATGAATGCTTTATTCCTAACTAACTTTGATAAATAAGGGAGTATTGGGCATTAACATGGCAGAAAATTATTTGGTACAGCCATGTTTTCAACTCCGACTGATTTTGCAATTAGTCCATAAGGCATACATGCATTCATAACATCTGAGCCCACTGACCCAAAATTCAAATATTTTATTTTCTTAGCAAAAATGTACCATGATAAAATAGTTTTCAGAAATTATTAATATTGGTTTGGTAACAATTTGTATTTTAGATCAGTTTTGCTTCAATAAAACAATGTCACAACTGGATTTCAATAAATCCTACTCTGACTAGCACTAACTATAGTGGAACTTTAGGATGATCAAAGTTTCTTTTTGAGTATGCTCACAGATTATACCTGCAGTATGTGAACTCTCTATTTATGCCCTGACTAATAACTCCAAAGCATTACCATAAAGAAACAGACTCATCTTCACCTCCTGCAGGACAAGAAATACAGTACAGTAACCTTTACATCAAGGCTGCAATGTGTATGTGCTTATAGTGAGAAAGAGCAGGGGGTATAGCTCAGTGGTAGAGCATTCGACTGCAGATCGAGAGGTCCCTGGTTCAAATCCGGGTGCCCCCTATTACTTGCTTTTAATGTATAGCATCACTTTGCAGTCTATACCTTGTTTGGGACTCAAGTAATATAAAAACATACTCAAGTGGCAGTCAGGCAACAAAAAATGTTGAAATGTCAACTTAATACTTTACCTCAGGAAAGTACAGTATCAGTGGCAGGTTTTGACTGCTAATTTGATAGAGAATTATACAGGATAAAATCACTATACATGAAGGATGAATGCTTTATTCCTAACTAACTTTGATAAATAAGGGAGTATTGGGCATTAACATGGCAGAATTACAATTTTTTTGGTGCAGCCATGTTTTGAACTCATACTGATTTTGCAATTAGTCCATAAGGCATACATGCATTCAGAACATCTGAGCCCACTGACCTAAAAATCAAATATTTGATTTTATTGCCAAAATGTATCTCAATCAGTTAGTTTTCAGAAATTATTAATATTGGTTTAGTGACAATTTGTATTTTAGTTCTCTTTGGCTTCCATAAAACAATGTCACAACTGGATTTCAATATATACTACTCTGACTAGCACGAACAATAGTGGAGCTTTAGGATGATCAAAGTTTCTTTTTAAACATGCTCACAGATTATACCTACAGTATGTAAACTCTCTATTTATGCCCTGACTAATAACTCCAAACCTTTACCATAAAGAAACAGACTCATCTTCACCTCCTGCAGGACAAGAAATACAGTACAGTAACCTTTACATCAAGGCTGCAATGTGTATGGTCTTATAGTTAGAAAGACCAGGGGCTATAAATCAGTTGTTGAGCATTCGAGTGCATGTCGAGAGGTCCCTGGTTCAAATCCAGGTGCCCCTATAATTTGCTTTTAATGTATAGCGTCCCTTTGCAGTCTATACCTTGTTTGGGACTCAAGTAATGTAAAAACATACTCAAGTGGCAGTCAGGCAACAAAAAATGTTGACATTTCAACTTAATACTTTACCTCAGGAAAGTACAGTATCAGTGGCAGGTTTTTACAGCTACTTTTGATAGAGAATTATACAGCATAAAATAACTGTACATGAAGGATGAATGCTTTATTCCTAACTAACTTTGATAAATAAGGGAGTATTGGGCATTAACATGGCAGAAAATTATTTGGTACAGCCATGTTTTCCACTCCGACTGATTTTGCAATTAGTCCATAAGGCATACATGCATTCAGAACATCTGAGCCCACTGACCCAAAATTCAAATATTTTATTTTCTTAGCAAAAATGTACCATGATAAAATAGTTTTCAGAAATTATTAATATTGGTTTGGTAACAATTTGTATTTTAGATCAGTTTTGCTTCAATAAAACAATGTCACAACTGGATTTCAATAAATCCTACTCTGACTAGCACTAACTATAGTGGAACTTTAGGATGATCAAAGTTTCTTTTTGAGTATGCTCACAGATTATACCTGCAGTATGTGAACTCTCTATTTATGCCCTGACTAATAACTCCAAAGCATTACCATAAAGAAACAGACTCATCTTCACCTCCTGCAGGACAAGAAATACAGTAAAGTAACCTTTACATCAAGGCTGCAATGTGTATGTGCTTATAGTGAGAAAGAGCAGGGGGTATAGCTCAGTGGTAGAGCATTCGACTGCAGATCGAGAGGTCCCTGGTTCAAATCCGGGTGCCCCCTATTACTTGCTTTTAATGTATAGCATCACTTTGCAGTCTATACCTTGTTTGGGACTCAAGTAATATAAAAACATAGTCAAGTGGCAGTCAGGCAACAAAAAATGTTGAAATGTCAACTTAATACTTTACCTCAGGAAAGTACAGTATCAGTGGCAGGTTTTGACTGCTAATTTGATAGAGAATTATACAGGATAAAATCACTATACATGAAGGATGAATGCTTTATTCCTAACTAACTTTGATAAATAAGGGAGTATTGGGCATTAACATGGCAGAATTACAATTTTTTTGGTGCAGCCATGTTTTGAACTCATACTGATTTTGCAATTAGTCCATAAGGCATACATGCATTCAGAACATCTGAGCCCACTGACCTAAAAATCAAATATTTGATTTTATTGCCAAAATGTATCTCAATCAGTTAGTTTTCAGAAATTATTAATATTGGTTTAGTGACAATTTGTATTTTAGTTCTCTTTGGCTTCCATAAAACAATGTCACAACTGGATTTCAATATATACTACTCTGACTAGCACGAACAATAGTGGAGCTTTAGGATGATCAAAGTTTCTTTTTAAACATGCTCACAGATTATACCTACAGTATGTAAACTCTCTATTTATGCCCTG
Organism: Pseudophryne corroboree; assembly: GCF_028390025.1. Taxonomy (NCBI): domain Eukaryota; kingdom Metazoa; phylum Chordata; class Amphibia; order Anura; family Myobatrachidae; genus Pseudophryne; species Pseudophryne corroboree. The sequence goes on along the minus strand of NC_086444.1, from coordinate 1,006,980,631 downwards.
ACTAATAACTCCAAACCTTTACCATAAAGAAACAGACTCATCTTCACCTCCTGCAGGACAAGAAATACAGTACAGTAACCTTTACATCAAGGCTGCAATGTGTATGGTCTTATAGTTAGAAAGACCAGGGGGTATAAATCAGTTGTTGAGCATTCGAGTGCATGTCGAGAGGTCCCTGGTTCAAATCCAGGCGCCCCTATAATTTGCTTTTAATGTATAGCGTCCCTTTGCAGTCTATACCTTGTTTGGGACTCAAGTAATGTAAAAACATACTCAAGTGGCAGTCAGGCAACAAAAAATGTTGACATTTCAACTTAATACTTTACCTCAGGAAAGTACATTATCAGTGGCAGGTTTTTACAGCTACTTTTGATAGAGAATTATACAGCAGAAAATAACTGTACATGAAGGATGAATGCTTTATTCCTAACTAACTTTGATAAATAAGGGAGTATTGGGCATTAACATGGCAGAAAATTATTTGGTACAGCCATGTTTTCAACTCCGACTGATTTTGCAATTAGTCCATAAGGCATACATGCATTCATAACATCTGAGCCCACTGACCCAAAATTCAAATATTTTATTTTCTTAGCAAAAATGTACCATGATAAAATAGTTTTCAGAAATTATTAATATTGGTTTGGTAACAATTTGTATTTTAGATCAGTTTTGCTTCAATAAAACAATGTCACAACTGGATTTCAATAAATCCTACTCTGACTAGCACTAACTATAGTGGAACTTTAGGATGATCAAAGTTTCTTTTTGAGTATGCTCACAGATTATACCTGCAGTATGTGAACTCTCTATTTATGCCCTGACTAATAACTCCAAAGCATTACCATAAAGAAACAGACTCATCTTCACCTCCTGCAGGACAAGAAATACAGTACAGTAACCTTTACATCAAGGCTGCAATGTGTATGTGCTTATAGTGAGAAAGAGCAGGGGGTATAGCTCAGTGGTAGAGCATTCGACTGCAGATCGAGAGGTCCCTGGTTCAAATCCGGGTGCCCCCTATTACTTGCTTTTAATGTATAGCATCACTTTGCAGTCTCTACCTTGTTTGGGACTCAAGTAATATAAAAACATACTCAAGTGGCAGTCAGGCAACAAAAAATGTTGAAATGTCAACTTAATACTTTACCTCAGGAAAGTACAGTATCAGTGGCAGGTTTTGACTGCTAATTTGATAGAGAATTATACAGGATAAAATCACTATACATGAAGGATGAATGCTTTATTCCTAACTAACTTTGATAAATAAGGGAGTATTGGGCATTAACATGGCAGAATTACAATTTTTTTGGTGCAGCCATGTTTTGAACTCATACTGATTTTGCAATTAGTCCATAAGGCATACATGCATTCAGAACATCTGAGCCCACTGACCTAAAAATCAAATATTTGATTTTATTGCCAAAATGTATCTCAATCAGTTAGTTTTCAGAAATTATTAATATTGGTTTAGTGACAATTTGTATTTTAGTTCTCTTTGGCTTCCATAAAACAATGTCACAACTGGATTTCAATATATACTACTCTGACTAGCACGAACAATAGTGGAGCTTTAGGATGATCAAAGTTTCTTTTTAAACATGCTCACAGATTATACCTACAGTATGTAAACTCTCTATTTATGCCCTGACTAATAACTCCAAACCTTTACCATAAAGAAACAGACTCATCTTCACCTCTTGCAGGACAAGAAATACAGTACAGTAACCTTTACATCAAGGCTGCAATGTGTATGGTCTTATAGTTAGAAAGACCAGGGGGTATAAATCAGTTGTTGAGCATTCGAGTGCATGTCGAGAGGTCCCTGGTTCAAATCCAGGTGCCCCTATAATTTGCTTTTAATGTATAGCGTCCCTTTGCAGTCTATACCTTGTTTTGGACTCAAGTAATGTAAAAACATACTCAAGTGGCAGTCAGGCAACAAAAAATGTTGACATTTCAACTTAATACTTTACCTCAGGAAAGTACATTATCAGTGGCAGGTTTTTACAGCTACTTTTGATAGAGAATTATACAGCATAAAATAACTGTACATGAAGGATGAATGCTTTATTCCTAACTAACTTTGATAAATAAGGGAGTATTGGGCATTAACATGGCAGAAAATTATTTGGTACAGCCATGTTTTCAACTCCGACTGATTTTGCAATTAGTCCATAAGGCATACATGCATTCAGAACATCTGAGCCCACTGACCCAAAATTCAAATATTTTATTTTCTTAGCAAAAATGTACCATGATAAAATAGTTTTCAGAAATTATTAATATTGGTTTGGTAACAATTTGTATTTTAGATCAGTTTTGCTTCAATAAAACAATGTCACAACTGGATTTCAATAAATCCTACTCTGACTAGCACTAACTATAGTGGAACTTTAGGATGATCAAAGTTTCTTTTTGAGTATGCTCACAGATTATACCTGCAGTATGTGAACTCTCTATTTATGCCCTGACTAATAACTCCAAAGCATTACCATAAAGCAGGCATTCCCAACCGCGGTCCTCAAGGCACACCAACAGTGCAGGTTTTAGTGATATCCAGGCTTCAGCACGGATGGTTAAATCAAAATAACTGAGCTACTGATTAAGTCACCTGTGTTCAAGCCTGGATATCACTAAAACCAGAACTGTTAGTGTGCCTTGAGGACCGAGGTTGGGAAACACTGCCATAAAGAAACAGACTCATCTTCACCTCCTGCAGGACAAGAAATACAGTACAGTAACCTTTACATCAAGGCTGCAATGTGTATGTGCTTATAGTGAGAAAGAGCAGGGGGTATAGCTCAGTGGTAGAGCATTCGACTGCAGATCGAGAGGTCCCTGGTTCAAATCCGGGTGCCCCCTATTACTTGCTTTTAATGTATAGCATCACTTTGCAGTCTATACCTTGTTTGGGACTCAAGTAATATAAAAACATACTCAAGTGGCAGTCAGGCAACAAAAAATGTTGAAATGTCAACTTAATACTTTACCTCAGGAAAGTACAGTATCAGTGGCAGGTTTTGACTGCTAATTTGATAGAGAATTATACAGGATAAAATCACTATACATGAAGGATGAATGCTTTATTCCTAACTAACTTTGATAAATAAGGGAGTATTGGGCATTAACATGGCAGAATTACAATTTTTTTGGTGCAGCCATGTTTTGAACTCATACTGATTTTGCAATTAGTCCATAAGGCATACATGCATTCAGAACATCTGAGCCCACTGACCTAAAAATCAAATATTTGATTTTATTGCCAAAATGTATCTCAATCAGTTAGTTTTCAGAAATTATTAATATTGGTTTAGTGACAATTTGTATTTTAGTTCTCTTTGGCTTCCATAAAACAATGTCACAACTGGATTTCAATATATACTACTCTGACTAGCACGAACAATAGTGGAGCTTTAGGATGATCAAAGTATCTTTTTAAACATGCTCACAGATTATACCTACAGTATGTAAACTCTCTATTTATGCCCTGACTAATAACTCCAAACCTTTACCATAAAGAAACAGACTCATCTTCACCTCCTGCAGGACAAGAAATACAGTACAGTAACCTTTACATCAAGGCTGCAATGTGTATGGTCTTATAGTTAGAAAGACCAGGGGGTATAAATCAGTTGTTGAGCATTCGAGTGCATGTCGAGAGGTCCCTGGTTCAAATCCAGGTGCCCCTATAATTTGCTTTTAATGTATAGCGTCCCTTTGCAGTCTATACCTTGTTTGGGACTCAAGTAATGTAAAAACATACTCAAGTGGCAGTCAGGCAACAAAAAATGTTGACATTTCAACTTAATACTTTACCTCAGGAAAGTACAGTATCAGTGGCAGGTTTTTACAGCTACTTTTGATAGAGAATTATACAGCATAAAATAACTGTACATGAAGGATGAATGCTTTATTCCTAACTAACTTTGATAAATAAGGGAGTATTGGGCATTAACATGGCAGAAAATTATTTGGTACAGCCATGTTTTCAACTCCGACTGATTTTGCAATTAGTCCATAAGGCATACATGCATTCAGAACATCTGAGCCCACTGACCCAAAATTCAAATATTTTATTTTCTTAGCAAAAATGTACCATGATAAAATAGTTTTCAGAAATTATTAATATTGGTTTGGTAACAATGTGTATTTTAGATCAGTTTTGCTTCAATAAAATAATGTCACAACTGGATTTCAATAAATCCTACTCTGACTAGCACTAACTATAGTGGAACTTTAGGATGATCAAAGTTTCTTTTTGAGTATGCTCACAGATTATACCTGCAGTATGTGAACTCTCTATTTATGCCCTGACTAATAACTCCAAAGCATTACCATAAAGAAACAGACTCATCTTCACCTCCTGCAGGACAAGAAATACAGTACAGTAACCTTTACATCAAGGCTGCAATGTGTATGTGCTTATAGTGAGAAAGAGCAGGGGGTATAGCTCAGTGGTAGAGCATTCGACTGCAGATCGAGAGGTCCCTGGTTCAAATCCGGGTGCCCCCTATTACTTGCTTTTAATGTATAGCATCACTTTGCAGTCTATACCTTGTTTGGGACTCAGGTAATATAAAAACATACTCAAGTGGCAGTCAGGCAACAAAAAATGTTGAAATGTCAACTTAATACTTTACCTCAGGAAAGTACAGTATCAGTGGCAGGTTTTGACTGCTAATTTGATAGAGAATTATACAGGATAAAATCACTATACATGAAGGATGAATGCTTTATTCCTAACTAACTTTGATAAATAAGGGAGTATTGGGCATTAACATGGCAGAATTACAATTTTTTTGCTGCAGCCATGTTTTGAACTCATACTGATTTTGCAATTAGTCCATAAGGCATACATGCATTCAGAACATCTGAGCCCACTGACCTAAAAATCAAATATTTGATTTTATTGCCAAAATGTATATCAATCAGTTAGTTTTCAGAAATTATTAATATTGGTTTAGTGACAATTTGTATTTTAGTTCTCTTTGGCTTCCATAAAACAATGTCACAACTGGATTTCAATATATACTACTCTGACTAGCACGAACAATAGTGGAGCTTTAGGATGATCAAAGTATCTTTTTAAACATGCTCACAGATTATACCTACAGTATGTAAACTCTCTATTTATGCCCTAACTAATAACTCCAAACCTTTACCATAAAGAAACAGACTCATCTTCACCTCCTGCAGGACAAGAAATACAGTACAGTAACCTTTACATCAAGGCTGCAATGTGTATGGTCTTATAGTTAGAAAGACCAGGGGGTATAAATCAGTTGTTGAGCATTCGAGTGCATGTCGAGAGGTCCCTGGTTCAAATCCAGGTGCCCCTATAATTTGCTTTTAATGTATAGCGTCCCTTTGCAGTCTATACCTTGTTTGGGACTCAAGTAATGTAAAAACATACTCAAGTGGCAGTCAGGCAACAAAAAATGTTGACATTTCAACTTAATACTTTACCTCAGGAAAGTACAGTATCAGTGGCAGGTTTTTACAGCTACTTTTGATAGAGAATTATACAGCATAAAATAACTGTGCATGAAGGATGAATGCTTTATTCCTAACTAACTTTGATAAATAAGGGAGTATTGGGCATTAACATGGCAGAAAATTATTTGGTACAGCCATGTTTTCAACTCCGACTGATTTTGCAATTAGTCCATAAGGCATACATGCATTCAGAACATCTGAGCCCACTGACCCAAAATTCAAATATTTTATTTTATTAGCAAAAATGTACCATGATAAAATAGTTTTCAGAAATTATTAATATTGGTTTGGTAACAATTTGTATTTTAGATCAGTTTTGCTTCAATAAAACAATGTCACAACTGGATTTCAATAAATCCTACTCTGACTAGCACTAACTATAGTGGAACTTTAGGATGATCAAAGTTTCTTTTTGAGTATGCTCACAGATTATACCTGCAGTATGTGAACTCTCTATTTATGCCCTGACTAATAACTCCAAAGCATTACCATAAAGAAACAGACTCATCTTCACCTCCTGCAGGACAAGAAATACAGTACAGTAACCTTTACATCAAGGCTGCAATGTGTATGTGCTTATAGTGAGAAAGAGCAGGGGGTATAGCTCAGTGGTAGAGCATTCGACTGCAGATCGAGATGTCCCTGGTTCAAATCCGGGTGCCCCCTATTACTTCCTTTTAATGTATAGCATCACTTTGCAGTCTATACCTTGTTTGGGACTCAAGTAATATAAAAACATACTCAAGTGGCAGTCAGGCAACAAAAAATGTTGAAATGTTAATTTAATACTTTACCTCAGGAAAGTACAGTATCAGTGGCAGGTTTTG
>NC_086444.1:1006889305-1006971805 GCF_028390025.1 Pseudophryne corroboree | reverse complement strand
TACAGCATAAAATAACTGTACATGAAGGATGAATGCTTTATTCCTAACTAACTTTGATAAATAAGGGAGTATTGGGCATTAACATGGCAGAAAATTATTTGGTACAGCCATGTTTTCAACTCCGACTGATTTTACAATTAGTCCATAAGGCATACATGCATTCAGAACATCTGAGCCCACTGACCCAAAATTCAAATATTTTATTTTATTAGCAAAAATGTACCATGATAAAATAGTTTTCAGAAATTATTAATATTGGTTTGGTAACAATTTGTAGTTTAGATCAGTTTTGCTTCAATAAAACAATGTCACAAGTGGATTTCAATAAATCCTACTCTGACTAGCACTAACTATAGTGGAACTTTAGGATGATCAATGTTTCTTTTTGAGTATGCTCACAGATTATACCTGCAGTATGTGAACTCTCTATTTATGCCCTGACTAATACCTCCAAAGCATTACCATAAAGAAACAGACTCATCTTCACCTCCTGCAGGACAAGAAATACAGTACAGTAACCTTTACATCAAGGCTGCAATGTGTATGTGCGTAAAGTGAGAAAGAGCAGGGGGTATAGCTCAGTGGTAGAGCATTCGACTGCAGATCGAGAGGTCCCTGGTTCAAATCCGGGTGCCCCCTATTACTTGCTTTTAATGTATAGCATCACTTTGCAGTCTATACCTTGTTTGGGACTCAAGTAATATAAAAACATACTCAAGTGGCAGTCAGGCAACAAAAAATGTTGAAATGTCAATTTAATACTTTACCTCAGGAAAGTACAGTATCAGTGGCAGGTTTTGACTGCTAATTTGATAGAGAATTATACAGGATAAAATCACTATACATGAAGGATGAATGCTTTATTCCTAACTAACTTTGATAAATAAGGGAGTATTGGGCATTAACATGGCAGAATTACAATTTTTTTGGTGCAGCCATGTTTTGAACTCATACTGATTTTGCAATTAGTCCATAAGGCATACATGCATTCAGAACATCTGAGCCCACTGACCTAAAAATCAAATATTTGATTTTATTGCCAAAATGTATCTCAATCAGTTAGTTTTCAGAAATTATTAATATTGGTTTAGTGACAATTTGTATTTTAGTTCTCTTTGGCTTCCATAAAACAATGTCACAACTGGATTTCAATATATACTACTCTGACTAGCACGAACAATAGTGGAGCTTTAGGATGATCAAAGTATCTTTTTAAACATGCTCACAGATTATACCTACAGTATGTAAACTCTCTATTTATGCCCTGACTAATAACTCCAAACCTTTACCATAAAGAAACAGACTCATCTTCACCTCCTGCAGGACAAGAAATACAGTACAGTAACCTTTGCATCAAGGCTGCAATGTGTATGGTCTTATAGTTAGAAAGACCAGGGGGTATAAATCAGTTGTTGAGCATTCGAGTGCATGTCGAGAGGTCCCTGGTTCAAATCCAGGTCCCCCTATAATTTGCTTTTAATGTATAGCGTCCCTTTGCAGTCTATACCTTGTTTGGGACTCAAGTAATGTAAAAACATACTCAAGTGGCAGTCAGGCAACAAAAAATGTTGACATTTCAACTTAATACTTTACCTCAGGAAAGTACAGTATCAGTGGCAGGTTTTTACAGCTACTTTTGATAGAGAATTATACAGCATAAAATAACTGTGCATGAAGGATGAATGCTTTATTCCTAACTAACTTTGATAAATAAGGGAGTATTGGGCATTAACATGGCAGAAAATTATTTGGTACAGCCATGTTTTCAACTCCGACTGATTTTACAATTAGTCCATAAGGCATACATGCATTCAGAACATCTGAGCCCACTGACCCAAAATTCAAATATTTTATTTTATTAGCAAAAATGTACCATGATAAAATAGTTTTCAAAAATTATTAATATTGGTTTGGTAACAATTTGTATTTTAGATCAGTTTTGCTTCAATAAAACAATGTCACAACTGGATTTCAATAAATCCTACTCTGACTAGCACTAACTATAGTGGAACTTTAGGATGATCAAAGTTTCTTTTTGAGTATGCTCACAGATTATACCTGCAGTATGTGAACTCTCTATTTATGCCCTGACTAATAACTCCAAAGCATTACCATAAAGAAACAGACTCATCTTCACCTCCTGCAGGACAAGAAATACAGTACAGTAACCTTTACATCAAGGCTGCAATGTGTATGTGCTTATAGCGAGAAAGAGCAGGGGGTATAGCTCAGTGGTAGAGCATTCGACTGCAGATCGAGAGGTCCCTGGTTCAAATCCGGGTGCCCCCTATTACTTGCTTTTAATGTATAGCATCACTTTGCAGTCTATACCTTGTTTGGGACTCAAGTAATATAAAAACATAGTCAAGTGGCAGTCAGGCAACAAAAAATGTTGAAATGTCAACTTAATACTTTACCTCAGGAAAGTACAGTATCAGTGGCAGGTTTTGACTGCTAATTTGATAGAGAATTATACAGGATAAAATCACTATACATGAAGGATGAATGCTTTATTCCTAACTAACTTTGATAAATAAGGGAGTATTGGGCATTAACATGGCAGAATTACAATTTTTTTTGGTGCAGCCATGTTTTGAACTCATACTGATTTTGCAATTAGTCCATAAGGCATACATGCATTCAGAACATCTGAGCCCACTGACCGAAAAATCAAATATTTGATTTTATTGCCAAAATGTATCTCAATCAGTTAGTTTTCAGAAATTATTAATATTGGTTTAGTGACAATTTGTATTTTAGTTCTCTTTGGCTTCCATAAAACAATGTCACAACTGGATTTCAATATATACTACTCTGACTAGCACGAACAATAGTGGAGCTTTAGGATGATCAAAGTTTCTTTTTAAACATGCTCACAGATTATACCTACAGTATGTAAACTCTCTATTTATGCCCTGACTAATAACTCCAAACCTTTACCATAAAGAAACAGACTCATCTTCACCTCCTGCAGGACAAGAAATACAGTACAGTAACCTTTACATCAAGGCTGCAATGTGTATGGTCTTATAGTTAGAAAGACCAGGGGGTATAAATCAGTTGTTGAGCATTCGAGTGCATGTCGAGAGGTCCCTGGTTCAAATCCAGGTGCCCCTATAATTTGCTTTTAATGTATAGCGTCCCTTTGCAGTCTATACCTTGTTTGGGACTCAAGTAATGTAAAAACATACTCAAGTGGCAGTCAGGCAACAAAAAATGTTGACATTTCAACTTAATACTTTACCTCAGGAAAGTACATTATCAGTGGCAGGTTTTTACAGCTACTTTTGATAGAGAATTATACAGCATAAAATAACTGTACATGAAGGATGAATGCTTTATTCCTAACTAACTTTGATAAATAAGGGAGTATTGGGCATTAACATGGCAGAAAATTATTTGGTACAGCCATGTTTTCAACTCCGACTGATTTTACAATTAGTCCATAAGGCATACATGCATTCAGAACATCTGAGCCCACTGACCCAAAATTCAAATATTTTATTTTATTAGCAAAAATGTACCATGATAAAATAGTTTTCAGAAATTATTAATATTGGTTTGGTAACAATTTGTAGTTTAGATCAGTTTTGCTTCAATAAAACAATGTCACAACTGGATTTCAATAAATCCTACTCTGACTAGCACTAACTATAGTGGAACTTTAGGATGATCAATGTTTCTTTTTGAGTATGCTCACAGATTATACCTGCAGTATGTGAACTCTCTATTTATGCCCTGACTAATACCTCCAAAGCATTACCATAAAGAAACAGACTCATCTTCACCTCCTGCAGGACAAGAAATACAGTACAGTAACCTTTACATCAAGGCTGCAATGTGTATGTGCTTATAGTGAGAAAGAGCAGGGGGTATAGCTCAGTAGTAGAGCATTCGACTGCAGATCGAGAGGTCCCTGGTTCAAATCTGGGTGCCCCCTATTACTTGCTTTTAATGTATAGCATCACTTTGCAGTCTATACATTGTTTGGGACTCAAGTAATATAAAAACATACTCAAGTGGCAGTCAGGCAACAAAAAATGTTGAAATGTCAACTTAATACTTTACCTCAGGAAAGTACAGTATCAGTGGCAGGTTTTGACTGCTAATTTGATAGAGAATTATACAGGATAAAATCACTATACATGAAGGATGAATGCTTTATTCCTAACTAACTTTGATAAATAAGGGAGTATTGGGCATTAACATGGCAGAATTACAATTTTTTTGGTGCAGCCATGTTTTGAACTCATACTGATTTTGCAATTAGTCCATATGGCATACATGCATTCAGAACATCTGAGCCCACTGACCTAAAAATCAAATATTTGATTTTATTGACAAAATGTATCTAAATCAGTTAGTTTTCAGAAATTATTAATATTGGTTTAGTGACAATTTGTATTTTAGTTCTCTTTGGCTTCCATAAAACAATGTCACAACTGGATTTCAATATATACTACTCTGACTAGCACGAACAATAGTGGAGCTTTAGGATGATCAAAGTTTCTTTTTAAACATGCTCACAGATTATACCTACAGTATGTAAACTCTCTATTTATGCCCTGACTAATAACTCCAAACCTTTACCATAAAGAAACAGACTCATCTTCACCTCCTGCAGGACAAGAAATACAGTACAGTAACCTTTACATCAAGGCTGCAATGTGTATGGTCTTATAGTTAGAAAGACCAGGGGGTATAAATCAGTTGTTGAGCATTCGAGTGCATGTCGAGAGGTCCCTGGTTCAAATCCAGGTGCCCCTATAATTTGCTTTTAATGTATAGCGTCCCTTTGCAGTCTATACCTTGTTTGGGACTCAAGTAATGTAAAAACATACTCAAGTGGCAGTCAGGCAACAAAAAATGTTGACATTTCAACTTAATACTTTACCTCAGGAAAGTACATTATCAGTGGCAGGTTTTTACAGCTACTTTTGATAGAGAATTATACAGCATAAAATAACTGTACATGAAGGATGAATGCTTTATTCCTAACTAACTTTGATAAATAAGGGAGTATTGGGCATTAACATGGCAGAAAATTATTTGGTACAGCCATGTTTTCAACTCCGACTGATTTTGCAATTAGTCCATAAGGCATACATGCATTCAGAACATCTGAGCCCACTGACCCAAAATTCAAATATTTTTTTTTCTTAGCAAAAATGTACCATGATAAAATAGTTTTCAGAAATTATTAATATTGGTTTGGTAACAATTTGTATTTTAGATCAGTTTTGCTTCAATAAAACAATGTCACAACTGGATTTCAATTAATCCTACTCTGACTAGCACTAACTATAGTGGAACTTTAGGATGATCAAAGTTTCTTTTGAGTATGCTCACAGATTATACCTGCAGTATGTGAACTCTCTATTTATGCCCTGACTAATAACTCCAAAGCATTACCATAAAGAAACAGACTTATCTTCACCTCCTGCAGGACAAGAAATACAGTACAGTAACCTTTACATCAAGGCTGCAATGTGTATGTGCTTATAGTGAGAAAGAGCAGGGGGTATAGCTCAGTGGTAGAGCATTCGACTGCAGATCGAGAGGTTCCTGGTTCAAATCCGGGTGCCCCCTATTACTTGCTTTTAATGTATAGCATCACTTTGCAGTCTATACCTTGTTTGGGACTCAAGTAATATAAAAACATACTCAAGTGGCAGTCAGGCAACAAAAAATGTTGAAATGTCAACTTAATACTTTACCTCAGGAAAGTACAGTATCAGTGGCAGGTTTTGACTGCTAATTTGATAGAGAATTATACAGGATAAAATCACTATACATGAAGGATGAATGCTTTATTCCTAACTAACTTTGATAAATAAGGGAGTATTGGGCATTAACATGGCAGAATTACAATTTTTTTGGTGCAGCCATGTTTTGAACTCATACTGATTTTGCAATTAGTCCATAAGGCATACATGCATTCAGAACATCTGAGCCCACTGACCTAAAAATCAAATATTTGATTGTATTGCCAAAATGTATCTCAATCAGTTAGTTTTCAGAAATTATTAATATTGGTTTAGTGACAATTTGTATTTTAGTTCTCTTTGGCTTCCATAAAACAATGTCACAACTGGATTTCAATATATACTACTCTGACTAGCACGAACAATAGTGGAGCTTTAGGATGATCAAAGTATCTTTTTAAACATGCTCACAGATTATACCTACAGTATGTAAACTCTCTATTTATGCCCTGACTAATAACTCCAAACCTTTACCATAAAGAAACAGACTCATCTTCACCTCCTGCAGGACAAGAAATACAGTACAGTAACCTTTACATCAAGGCTGCAATGTGTATGGTCTTATAGTTAGAAAGACCAGGGGGTATAAATCAGTTGTTGAGCATTCGAGTGCATGTCGAGAGGTCCCTGGTTCAAATCCAGGTGCCCCTATAATTTGCTTTTAATGTATAGCGTCCCTTTGCAGTCTATACCTTGTTTGGGACTCAAGTAATGTAAAAACATACTCAAGTGGCAGTCAGGCAACAAAAAATGTTGACATTTCAACTTAATACTTTACCTCAGGAAAGTACAGTATCAGTGGCAGGTTTTTACAGCTACTTTTGATAGAGAATTATACAGCATAAAATAACTGTACATGAAGGATGAATGCTTTATTCCTAACTAACTTTGATAAATAAGGGAGTATTGGGCATTAACATGGCAGGAAATTATTTGGTGCAGCCATGTTTTCAACTCCGACTGATTTTGCAATTAGTCCATAAGGCATACATGCATTCAGAACATCTGAGCCCACTGACCCAAAATATAAATATTTTATTTTATTAGCAAAAATGTACCATGATAAAATAGTTTTCAGAAATTATTAATATTGGTTTGGTAACAATTTGTATTTTAGATCAGTTTTGCTTCAATAAAACAATGTCACAACTGGATTTCAATAAATCCTACTCTGACTAGCACTAACTATAGTGGAACTTTAGGATGATCAAAGTTTCTTTTTGAGTATGCTCACAGATTATACCTGCAGTATGTGAATTCTCTATTTATGCCCTGACTAATAACTCCAAAGCGTTACCATAAAGAAACAGACTCATCTTCACCTCCTGCAGGACAAGAAATACAGTACAGTAACCTTTACATCAAGGCTGCAATGTGTATGTGCTTATAGTGAGAAAGAGCAGGGGGTATAGCTCAGTGGTAGAGCATTTGACTGCAGATCGAGAGGTCCCTGGTTCAAATCCGGGTGCCCCCTATTACTTGCTTTTAATGTATAGCATCACTTTGCAGTCTATACCTTGTTTGGGACTCAAGTAATATAAAAACATACTCAAGTGGCAGTCAGGCAACAAAAAATGTTGAAATGTCAACTTAATACTTTACCTCAGGAAAGTACAGTATCAGTGGCAGGTTTTGACTGCTAATTTGATAGAGAATTATACAGGATAAAATCACTATACATGAAGGATGAATGCTTTATTCCTAACTAACTTTGATAAATAAGGGAGTATTGGGCATTAACATGGCAGAATTACAATTTTTTTGGTGCAGCCATGTTTTGAACTCATACTGATTTTGCAATTAGTCCATAAGGCATACATGCATTCAGAACATCTGAGCCCACTGACCTAAAAATCAAATATTTGATTGTATTGCCAAAATGTATCTCAATCAGTTAGTTTTCAGAAATTATTAATATTGGTTTAGTGACAATTTGTATTTTAGTTCTCTTTGGCTTCCATAAAACAATGTCACAACTAGATTTCAATATATACTACTCTGACTAGCACGAACAATAGTGGAGCTTTAGGATGATCAAAGTATCTTTTTAAACATGCTCACAGATTATACCTACAGTATGTAAACTCTCTATTTATGCCCTGACTAATAACTCCAAACCTTTACCATAAATAAACAGACTCATCTTCACCTCCTGCAGGACAAGAAATACAGTACAGTAACCTTTACATCAAGGCTGCAATGTGTATGGTCTTATAGTTAGAAAGACCAGGGGGTATAAATCAGTTGTTGAGCATTCGAGTGCATGTCGAGAGGTCCCTGGTTCAAATCCAGGTGCCCCTATAATTTGCTTTTAATGTATAGCGTCCCTTTGCAGTCTATACCTTGTTTGGGACTCAAGTAATGTAAAAACATACTCAAGTGGCAGTCAGGCAACAAAAAATGTTGACATTTCAACTTAATACTTTACCTCAGGAAAGTACAGTATCAGTGGCAGGTTTTTACAGCTACTTTTGATAGAGAATTATACAGCATAAAATAACTGTGCATGAAGGATGAATGCTTTATTCCTAACTAACTTTGATAAATAAGGGAGTATTGGGCATTAACATGGCAGAAAATTATTTGGTACAGCCATGTTTTCAACTCCGACTGATTTTGCAATTAGTCCATAAGGCATACATGCATTCAGAACATCTGAGCCCACTGACCCAAAATTCAAATATTTTATTTTATTAGCAAAAATGTACCATGATAAAATAGTTTTCAGAAATTATTAATATTGGTTTGGTAACAATTTGTATTTTAGATCAGTTTTGCTTCAATAAAACAATGTCACAACTGGATTTCAATAAATCCTACTCTGACTAGCACTAACTATAGTGGGACTTTAGGATGATCAAAGTTTCTTTTTGAGTATGCTCACAGATTATACCTGCAGTATGTGAACTCTCTATTTATGCCCTGACTAATAACTCCAAAGCATTACCATAAAGAAACAGACTCATCTTCCCCTCCTGCAGGACAAGAAATACAGTACAGTAACCTTTACATCAAGGCTGCAATGTGTATGTGCTTATAGTGAGAAAGAGCAGGGGGTATAGCTCAGTGGTAGAGCATTCGACTGCAGATTGAGAGGTCCCTGGTTCAAATCCGGGTGCCCCCTATTATTTGCTTTTAATGTATAGCATCACTTTGCAGTCTATACCTTGTTTGGGACTCAAGTAATATAAAAACATACTCAAGTGGCAGTCAGGCAACAAAAAATGTTGAAATGTCAACTTAATACTTTACCTCAGGAAAGTACAGTATCAGTGGCAGGTTTTGACTGCTAATTTGATAGAGAATTATACAGGATAAAATCACTATACATGAAGGATGAATGCTTTATTCCTAACTAACTTTGATAAATAAGGGAGTATTGGGCATTAACATGGCAGAATTACAACTTTTTTGGTGCAGCCATGTTTTGAACTCCGACTGATTTTGCAATTAGTCCATAAGGCATACATGCATTCAGAACATCTGAGCCCACTGACCTAAAAATCAAATATTTGAAATGTATCTCAATCAGTTAGTTTTCAGAAATTATTAATATTGGTTTAGTGACAATTTGTATTTTAGTTCTCTTTGGCTTCCATAAAACAATGTCACAACTGGATTTCAATATATACTACTCTGACTAGCACGAACAATAGTGGAGCTTTAGGATGATCAAAGTTTCTTTTTAAACATGCTCACAGATTATACCTACAGTATGTAAACTCTCTATTTATGCCCTGACTAATAACTCCAAACCTTTACCATAAAGAAACAGACTCATCTTCACCTCCTGCTGGACAAGAAATACAGTACAGTAACCTTTACATCAAGGCTGCAATGTGTATGGTCTTATAGTTAGAAAGACCAGGGGGTATAAATCAGTTGTTGAGCATTCGAGTGCATGTCGAGAGGTCCCTGGTTCAAATCCAGGTGCCCCCTATAATTTGCTTTTAATGTATAGCGTCCCTTTGCAGTCTATACCTCGATTGGGACTCAAATAATCTAAAAACATACTCAAGTGGCAGTCAGGCAACAAAAAATGTTGACATTTCAACTTAATACTTTACCTCAGGAAAGTACATTATCAGTGGCAGGTTTTTACAGCTACTTTTGATAGAGAATTATACAGCATAAAATAACTGTACATGAAGGATGAATGCTTTATTCCTAACTAACTTTGATAAATAAGGGAGTATTGGGCATTAACATGGCAGAAAATTATTTGGTACAGCCATGTTTTCAACTCCGACTGATTTTACAATTAGTCCATAAGGCATACATGCATTCAGAACATCTGAGCCCACTGACCCAAAATTCAAATATTTTATTTTATTAGCAAAAATGTACCATGATAAAATAGTTTTCAGAAATTATTAATATTGGTTTGGTAACAATTTGTAGTTTAGATCAGTTTTGCTTCAATAAAACAATGTCACAAGTGGATTTCAATAAATCCTACTCTGACTAGCACTAACTATAGTGGAACTTTAGGATGATCAATGTTTCTTTTTGAGTATGCTCACAGATTATACCTGCAGTATGTGAACTCTCTATTTATGCCCTGACTAATACCTCCAAAGCATTACCATAAAGAAACAGACTCATCTTCACCTCCTGCAGGACAAGAAATACAGTACAGTAACCTTTACATCAAGGCTGCAATGTGTATGTGCGTAAAGTGAGAAAGAGCAGGGGGTATAGCTCAGTGGTAGAGCATTCGACTGCAGATCGAGAGGTCCCTGGTTCAAATCCGGGTGCCCCCTATTACTTGCTTTTAATGTATAGCATCACTTTGCAGTCTATACCTTGTTTGGGACTCAAGTAATATAAAAACATACTCAAGTGGCAGTCAGGCAACAAAAAATGTTGAAATGTCAATTTAATACTTTACCTCAGGAAAGTACAGTATCAGTGGCAGGTTTTGACTGCTAATTTGATAGAGAATTATACAGGATAAAATCACTATACATGAAGGATGAATGCTTTATTCCTAACTAACTTTGATAAATAAGGGAGTATTGGGCATTAACATGGCAGAATTACAATTTTTTTGGTGCAGCCATGTTTTGAACTCATACTGATTTTGCAATTAGTCCATAAGGCATACATGCATTCAGAACATCTGAGCCCACTGACCTAAAAATCAAATATTTGATTTTATTGCCAAAATGTATCTCAATCAGTTAGTTTTCAGAAATTATTAATATTGGTTTAGTGACAATTTGTATTTTAGTTCTCTTTGGCTTCCATAAAACAATGTCACAACTGGATTTCAATATATACTACTCTGACTAGCACGAACAATAGTGGAGCTTTAGGATGATCAAAGTATCTTTTTAAACATGCTCACAGATTATACCTACAGTATGTAAACTCTCTATTTATGCCCTGACTAATAACTCCAAACCTTTACCATAAAGAAACAGACTCATCTTCACCTCCTGCAGGACAAGAAATACAGTACAGTAACCTTTGCATCAAGGCTGCAATGTGTATGGTCTTATAGTTAGAAAGACCAGGGGGTATAAATCAGTTGTTGAGCATTCGAGTGCATGTCGAGAGGTCCCTGGTTCAAATCCAGGTCCCCCTATAATTTGCTTTTAATGTATAGCGTCCCTTTGCAGTCTATACCTTGTTTGGGACTCAAGTAATGTAAAAACATACTCAAGTGGCAGTCAGGCAACAAAAAATGTTGACATTTCAACTTAATACTTTACCTCAGGAAAGTACAGTATCAGTGGCAGGTTTTTACAGCTACTTTTGATAGAGAATTATACAGCATAAAATAACTGTGCATGAAGGATGAATGCTTTATTCCTAACTAACTTTGATAAATAAGGGAGTATTGGGCATTAACATGGCAGAAAATTATTTGGTACAGCCATGTTTTCAACTCCGACTGATTTTACAATTAGTCCATAAGGCATACATGCATTCAGAACATCTGAGCCCACTGACCCAAAATTCAAATATTTTATTTTATTAGCAAAAATGTACCATGATAAAATAGTTTTCAGAAATTATTAATATTGGTTTGGTAACAATTTGTATTTTAGATCAGTTTTGCTTCAATAAAACAATGTCACAACTGGATTTCAATAAATCCTACTCTGACTAGCACTAACTATAGTGGAACTTTAGGATGATCAAAGTTTCTTTTTGAGTATGCTCACAGATTATACCTGCAGTATGTGAACTCTCTATTTATGCCCTGACTAATAACTCCAAAGCATTACCATAAAGAAACAGACTCATCTTCACCTCCTGCAGGACAAGAAATACAGTACAGTAACCTTTACATCAAGGCTGCAATGTGTATGTGCTTATAGCGAGAAAGAGCAGGGGGTATAGCTCAGTGGTAGAGCATTCGACTGCAGATCGAGAGGTCCCTGGTTCAAATCCGGGTGCCCCCTATTACTTGCTTTTAATGTATAGCATCACTTTGCAGTCTATACCTTGTTTGGGACTCAAGTAATATAAAAACATAGTCAAGTGGCAGTCAGGCAACAAAAAATGTTGAAATGTCAACTTAATACTTTACCTCAGGAAAGTACAGTATCAGTGGCAGGTTTTGACTGCTAATTTGATAGAGAATTATACAGGATAAAATCACTATACATGAAGGATGAATGCTTTATTCCTAACTAACTTTGATAAATAAGGGAGTATTGGGCATTAACATGGCAGAATTACAATTTTTTTTGGTGCAGCCATGTTTTGAACTCATACTGATTTTGCAATTAGTCCATAAGGCATACATGCATTCAGAACATCTGAGCCCACTGACCGAAAAATCAAATATTTGATTTTATTGCCAAAATGTATCTCAATCAGTTAGTTTTCAGAAATTATTAATATTGGTTTAGTGACAATTTGTATTTTAGTTCTCTTTGGCTTCCATAAAACAATGTCACAACTGGATTTCAATATATACTACTCTGACTAGCACGAACAATAGTGGAGCTTTAGGATGATCAAAGTTTCTTTTTAAACATGCTCACAGATTATACCTACAGTATGTAAACTCTCTATTTATGCCCTGACTAATAACTCCAAACCTTTACCATAAAGAAACAGACTCATCTTCACCTCCTGCAGGACAAGAAATACAGTACAGTAACCTTTACATCAAGGCTGCAATGTGTATGGTCTTATAGTTAGAAAGACCAGGGGGTATAAATCAGTTGTTGAGCATTCGAGTGCATGTCGAGAGGTCCCTGGTTCAAATCCAGGTGCCCCTATAATTTGCTTTTAATGTATAGCGTCCCTTTGCAGTCTATACCTTGTTTGGGACTCAAGTAATGTAAAAACATACTCAAGTGGCAGTCAGGCAACAAAAAATGTTGACATTTCAACTTAATACTTTACCTCAGGAAAGTACATTATCAGTGGCAGGTTTTTACAGCTACTTTTGATAGAGAATTATACAGCATAAAATAACTGTACATGAAGGATGAATGCTTTATTCCTAACTAACTTTGATAAATAAGGGAGTATTGGGCATTAACATGGCAGAAAATTATTTGGTACAGCCATGTTTTCAACTCCGACTGATTTTACAATTAGTCCATAAGGCATACATGCATTCAGAACATCTGAGCCCACTGACCCAAAATTCAAATATTTTATTTTATTAGCAAAAATGTACCATGATAAAATAGTTTTCAGAAATTATTAATATTGGTTTGGTAACAATTTGTAGTTTAGATCAGTTTTGCTTCAATAAAACAATGTCACAACTGGATTTCAATAAATCCTACTCTGACTAGCACTAACTATAGTGGAACTTTAGGATGATCAATGTTTCTTTTTGAGTATGCTCACAGATTATACCTGCAGTATGTGAACTCTCTATTTATGCCCTGACTAATACCTCCAAAGCATTACCATAAAGAAACAGACTCATCTTCACCTCCTGCAGGACAAGAAATACAGTACAGTAACCTTTACATCAAGGCTGCAATGTGTATGTGCTTATAGTGAGAAAGAGCAGGGGGTATAGCTCAGTAGTAGAGCATTCAACTGCAGATCGAGAGGTCCCTGGTTCAAATCTGGGTGCCCCCTATTACTTGCTTTTAATGTATAGCATCACTTTGCAGTCTATACATTGTTTGGGACTCAAGTAATATAAAAACATACTCAAGTGGCAGTCAGGCAACAAAAAATGTTGAAATGTCAACTTAATACTTTACCTCAGGAAAGTACAGTATCAGTGGCAGGTTTTGACTGCTAATTTGATAGAGAATTATACAGGATAAAATCACTATACATGAAGGATGAATGCTTTATTCCTAACTAACTTTGATAAATAAGGGAGTATTGGGCATTAACATGGCAGAATTACAATTTTTTTGGTGCAGCCATGTTTTGAACTCATACTGATTTTGCAATTAGTCCATATGGCATACATGCATTCAGAACATCTGAGCCCACTGACCTAAAAATCAAATATTTGATTTTATTGACAAAATGTATCTAAATCAGTTAGTTTTCAGAAATTATTAATATTGGTTTAGTGACAATTTGTATTTTAGTTCTCTTTGGCTTCCATAAAACAATGTCACAACTGGATTTCAATATATACTACTCTGACTAGCACGAACAATAGTGGAGCTTTAGGATGATCAAAGTTTCTTTTTAAACATGCTCACAGATTATACCTACAGTATGTAAACTCTCTATTTATGCCCTGACTAATAACTCCAAACCTTTACCATAAAGAAACAGACTCATCTTCACCTCCTGCAGGACAAGAAATACAGTACAGTAACCTTTACATCAAGGCTGCAATGTGTATGGTCTTATAGTTAGAAAGACCAGGGGGTATAAATCAGTTGTTGAGCATTCGAGTGCATGTCGAGAGGTCCCTGGTTCAAATCCAGGTGCCCCTATAATTTGCTTTTAATGTATAGCGTCCCTTTGCAGTCTATACCTTGTTTGGGACTCAAGTAATGTAAAAACATACTCAAGTGGCAGTCAGGCAACAAAAAATGTTGACATTTCAACTTAATACTTTACCTCAGGAAAGTACATTATCAGTGGCAGGTTTTTACAGCTACTTTTGATAGAGAATTATACAGCATAAAATAACTGTACATGAAGGATGAATGCTTTATTCCTAACTAACTTTGATAAATAAGGGAGTATTGGGCATTAACATGGCAGAAAATTATTTGGTACAGCCATGTTTTCAACTCCGACTGATTTTGCAATTAGTCCATAAGGCATACATGCATTCAGAACATCTGAGCCCACTGACCCAAAATTCAAATATTTTTTTTTCTTAGCAAAAATGTACCATGATAAAATAGTTTTCAGAAATTATTAATATTGGTTTGGTAACAATTTGTATTTTAGATCAGTTTTGCTTCAATAAAACAATGTCACAACTGGATTTCAATTAATCCTACTCTGACTAGCACTAACTATAGTGGAACTTTAGGATGATCAAAGTTTCTTTTTGAGTATGCTCACAGATTATACCTGCAGTATGTGAACTCTCTATTTATGCCCTGACTAATAACTCCAAAGCATTACCATAAAGAAACAGACTTATCTTCACCTCCTGCAGGACAAGAAATACAGTACAGTAACCTTTACATCAAGGCTGCAATGTGTATGTGCTTATAGTGAGAAAGAGCAGGGGGTATAGCTCAGTGGTAGAGCATTCGACTGCAGATCGAGAGGTTCCTGGTTCAAATCCGGGTGCCCCCTATTACTTGCTTTTAATGTATAGCATCACTTTGCAGTCTATACCTTGTTTGGGACTCAAGTAATATAAAAACATACTCAAGTGGCAGTCAGGCAACAAAAAATGTTGAAATGTCAACTTAATACTTTACCTCAGGAAAGTACAGTATCAGTGGCAGGTTTTGACTGCTAATTTGATAGAGAATTATACAGGATAAAATCACTATACATGAAGGATGAATGCTTTATTCCTAACTAACTTTGATAAATAAGGGAGTATTGGGCATTAACATGGCAGAATTACAATTTTTTTGGTGCAGCCATGTTTTGAACTCATACTGATTTTGCAATTAGTCCATAAGGCATACATGCATTCAGAACATCTGAGCCCACTGACCTAAAAATCAAATATTTGATTGTATTGCCAAAATGTATCTCAATCAGTTAGTTTTCAGAAATTATTAATATTGGTTTAGTGACAATTTGTATTTTAGTTCTCTTTGGCTTCCATAAAACAATGTCACAACTGGATTTCAATATATACTACTCTGACTAGCACGAACAATAGTGGAGCTTTAGGATGATCAAAGTATCTTTTTAAACATGCTCACAGATTATACCTACAGTATGTAAACTCTCTATTTATGCCCTGACTAATAACTCCAAACCTTTACCATAAAGAAACAGACTCATCTTCACCTCCTGCAGGACAAGAAATACAGTACAGTAACCTTTACATCAAGGCTGCAATGTGTATGGTCTTATAGTTAGAAAGACCAGGGGGTATAAATCAGTTGTTGAGCATTCGAGTGCATGTCGAGAGGTCCCTGGTTCAAATCCAGGTGCCCCTATAATTTGCTTTTAATGTATAGCGTCCCTTTGCAGTCTATACCTTGTTTGGGACTCAAGTAATGTAAAAACATACTCAAGTGGCAGTCAGGCAACAAAAAATGTTGACATTTCAACTTAATACTTTACCTCAGGAAAGTACAGTATCAGTGGCAGGTTTTTACAGCTACTTTTGATAGAGAATTATACAGCATAAAATAACTGTACATGAAGGATGAATGCTTTATTCCTAACTAACTTTGATAAATAAGGGAGTATTGGGCATTAACATGGCAGGAAATTATTTGGTGCAGCCATGTTTTCAACTCCGACTGATTTTGCAATTAGTCCATAAGGCATACATGCATTCAGAACATCTGAGCCCACTGACCCAAAATATAAATATTTTATTTTATTAGCAAAAATGTACCATGATAAAATAGTTTTCAGAAATTATTAATATTGGTTTGGTAACAATTTGTATTTTAGATCAGTTTTGCTTCAATAAAACAATGTCACAACTGGATTTCAATAAATCCTACTCTGACTAGCACTAACTATAGTGGAACTTTAGGATGATCAAAGTTTCTTTTTGAGTATGCTCACAGATTATACCTGCAGTATGTGAATTCTCTATTTATGCCCTGACTAATAACTCCAAAGCGTTACCATAAAGAAACAGACTCATCTTCACCTCCTGCAGGACAAGAAATACAGTACAGTAACCTTTACATCAAGGCTGCAATGTGTATGTGCTTATAGTGAGAAAGAGCAGGGGGTATAGCTCAGTGGTAGAGCATTTGACTGCAGATCGAGAGGTCCCTGGTTCAAATCCGGGTGCCCCCTATTACTTGCTTTTAATGTATAGCATCACTTTGCAGTCTATACCTTGTTTGGGACTCAAGTAATATAAAAACATACTCAAGTGGCAGTCAGGCAACAAAAAATGTTGAAATGTCAACTTAATACTTTACCTCAGGAAAGTACAGTATCAGTGGCAGGTTTTGACTGCTAATTTGATAGAGAATTATACAGGATAAAATCACTATACATGAAGGATGAATGCTTTATTCCTAACTAACTTTGATAAATAAGGGAGTATTGGGCATTAACATGGCAGAATTACAATTTTTTTGGTGCAGCCATGTTTTGAACTCATACTGATTTTGCAATTAGTCCATAAGGCATACATGCATTCAGAACATCTGAGCCCACTGACCTAAAAATCAAATATTTGATTGTATTGCCAAAATGTATCTCAATCAGTTAGTTTTCAGAAATTATTAATATTGGTTTAGTGACAATTTGTATTTTAGTTCTCTTTGGCTTCCATAAAACAATGTCACAACTAGATTTCAATATATACTACTCTGACTAGCACGAACAATAGTGGAGCTTTAGGATGATCAAAGTATCTTTTTAAACATGCTCACAGATTATACCTACAGTATGTAAACTCTCTATTTATGCCCTGACTAATAACTCCAAACCTTTACCATAAATAAACAGACTCATCTTCACCTCCTGCAGGACAAGAAATACAGTACAGTAACCTTTACATCAAGGCTGCAATGTGTATGGTCTTATAGTTAGAAAGACCAGGGGGTATAAATCAGTTGTTGAGCATTCGAGTGCATGTCGAGAGGTCCCTGGTTCAAATCCAGGTGCCCCTATAATTTGCTTTTAATGTATAGCGTCCCTTTGCAGTCTATACCTTGTTTGGGACTCAAGTAATGTAAAAACATACTCAAGTGGCAGTCAGGCAACAAAAAATGTTGACATTTCAACTTAATACTTTACCTCAGGAAAGTACAGTATCAGTGGCAGGTTTTTACAGCTACTTTTGATAGAGAATTATACAGCATAAAATAACTGTGCATGAAGGATGAATGCTTTATTCCTAACTAACTTTGATAAATAAGGGAGTATTGGGCATTAACATGGCAGAAAATTATTTGGTACAGCCATGTTTTCAACTCCGACTGATTTTGCAATTAGTCCATAAGGCATACATGCATTCAGAACATCTGAGCCCACTGACCCAAAATTCAAATATTTTATTTTATTAGCAAAAATGTACCATGATAAAATAGTTTTCAGAAATTATTAATATTGGTTTGGTAACAATTTGTATTTTAGATCAGTTTTGCTTCAATAAAACAATGTCACAACTGGATTTCAATAAATCCTACTCTGACTAGCACTAACTATAGTGGGACTTTAGGATGATCAAAGTTTCTTTTTGAGTATGCTCACAGATTATACCTGCAGTATGTGAACTCTCTATTTATGCCCTGACTAATAACTCCAAAGCATTACCATAAAGAAACAGACTCATCTTCCCCTCCTGCAGGACAAGAAATACAGTACAGTAACCTTTACATCAAGGCTGCAATGTGTATGTGCTTATAGTGAGAAAGAGCAGGGGGTATAGCTCAGTGGTAGAGCATTCGACTGCAGATTGAGAGGTCCCTGGTTCAAATCCGGGTGCCCCCTATTATTTGCTTTTAATGTATAGCATCACTTTGCAGTCTATACCTTGTTTGGGACTCAAGTAATATAAAAACATACTCAAGTGGCAGTCAGGCAACAAAAAATGTTGAAATGTCAACTTAATACTTTACCTCAGGAAAGTACAGTATCAGTGGCAGGTTTTGACTGCTAATTTGATAGAGAATTATACAGGATAAAATCACTATACATGAAGGATGAATGCTTTATTCCTAACTAACTTTGATAAATAAGGGAGTATTGGGCATTAACATGGCAGAATTACAACTTTTTTGGTGCAGCCATGTTTTGAACTCCGACTGATTTTGCAATTAGTCCATAAGGCATACATGCATTCAGAACATCTGAGCCCACTGACCTAAAAATCAAATATTTGAAATGTATCTCAATCAGTTAGTTTTCAGAAATTATTAATATTGGTTTAGTGACAATTTGTATTTTAGTTCTCTTTGGCTTCCATAAAACAATGTCACAACTGGATTTCAATATATACTACTCTGACTAGCACGAACAATAGTGGAGCTTTAGGATGATCAAAGTTTCTTTTTAAACATGCTCACAGATTATACCTACAGTATGTAAACTCTCTATTTATGCCCTGACTAATAACTCCAAACCTTTACCATAAAGAAACAGACTCATCTTCACCTCCTGCTGGACAAGAAATACAGTACAGTAACCTTTACATCAAGGCTGCAATGTGTATGGTCTTATAGTTAGAAAGACCAGGGGGTATAAATCAGTTGTTGAGCATTCGAGTGCATGTCGAGAGGTCCCTGGTTCAAATCCAGGTGCCCCTATAATTTGCTTTTAATGTATAGCGTCCCTTTGCAGTCTATACCTTGTTTGGGACTCAAGTAATGTAAAAACATACTCAAGTGGCAGTCAGGCAACAAAAAATGTTGACATTTCAACTTAATACTTTACCTCAGGAAAGTACATTATCAGTGGCAGGTTTTTACAGCTACTTTTGATAGAGAATTATACAGCATAAAATAACTGTACATGAAGCATGAATGCTTTATTCCTAACTAACTTTGATAAATAAGGGAGTATTGGGCATTAACATGGCAGAAAATTATTTGGTACAGCCATGTTTTCAACTCCGACTGATTTTACAATTAGACCATAAGGCATACATGCATTCAGAACATCTGAGCCCACTGACCCAAAATTCAAATATTTTATTTTATTAGCAAAAATGTACCATGATAAAATAGTTTTCAGAAATTATTAATATTGGTTTGGTAACAATTTGTAGTTTAGATCAGTTTTGCTTCAATAAAACAATGTCACAACTGGATTTCAATAAATCCTACTCTGACTAGCACTAACTATAGTGGGACTTTAGGATGATCAAAGTTTCTTTTTGAGTATGCTCACAGATTATACCTGCAGTATGTGAACTCTCTATTTATGCCCTGACTAATACCTCCAAAGCATTACCATAAAGAAACAGACTCATCTTCACCTCCTGCAGGACAAGAAATACAGTACAGTAACCTTTACATCAAGGCTGCAATGTGTATGTGCTTATAGTGAGAAAGAGCAGGGGGTATAGCTCAGTGGTAGAGCATTCGACTGCAGATCGAGAGGTCCCTGGTTCAAATCCGGGTGCCCCCTATTACTTGCTTTTAATGTATAGCATCACTTTGCAGTCTATACCTTGTTTGGGACTCAAGTAATATAAAAACATACTCAAGTGGCAGTCAGGCAACAAAAAATGTTGAAATGTCAACTTAATACTTTACCTCAGGAAAGTACAGTATCAGTGGCAGGTTTTGACTGCTAATTTGATAGAGAATTATACAGGATAAAATCACTATACATGAAGGATGAATGCTTTATTCCTAACTAACTTTGATAAATAAGGGAGTATTGGGCATTAACATGGCAGAATTACAATTTTTTTGGTGCAGCCATGTTTTGAACTCATACTGATTTTGCAATTAGTCCATAAGGCATACATGCATTCAGAACATCTGAGCCCACTGACCTAAAAATCAAATATTTGATTTTATTGCCAAAATGTATCTCAATCAGTTAGTTTTCAGAAATTAATAATATTGGTTTAGTGACAATTTGTATTTTAGTTCTCTTTGGCTTCCATAAAACAATGTCACAACTGGATTTCAATATATACTACTCTGACTAGCACGAACAATAGTGGAGCTTTAGGATGATCAAAGTTTCTTTTTAAACATGCTCACAGATTATACCTACAGTATGTAAACTCTCTATTTATGCCCTGACTAATAACTCCAAACCTTTACCATAAAGAAACAGACTCATCTTCACCTCCTGCAGGACAAGAAATACAGTACAGTAACCTTTACATCAAGGCTGCAATGTGTATGGTCTTTTAGTTAGAAAGACCAGGGGGTATAAATCAGTTGTTGAGCATTCGAGTTCATCTCGAGAGGTCCCTGGTTCAAATCCAGGTGCCCCTATAATTTGCTTTTAATGTATAGCGTCCCTTTGCAGTCTATACCTTGTTTGGGACTCAAGTAATGTAAAAACATACTCAAGTGGCAGTCAGGCAACAAAAAATGTTGACATTTCAACTTAATACTTTACCTCAGGAAAGTACATTATCAGTGGCAGGTTTTTACAGCTACTTTTGATAGAGAATTATACAGCATAAAATAACTGTACATGAAGGATGAATGCTTTATTCCTAACTAACTTTGATAAATAAGGGAGTATTGGGCATTAACATGGCAGAAAATTATTTGGTACAGCCATGTTTTCAACTCCGACTGATTTTGCAATTAGTCCATAAGGCATACATGCATTCAGAACATCTGAGCCCACTGACCCAAAATTCAAATATTTTATTTTATTAGCAAAAATTTACCATGATAAAAAAGTTTTCAGAAATTATTAATATTGGTTTGGTAACAATTTGTATTTTAGATCAGTTTTGCTTCAATAAAACAATGTAACAACTGGATTTCAATAAATCCTACTCTGACTAGCACTAACTATAGTGGAACTTTAGGATGATCAAAGTTTCTTTTTGAGTATGCTCACAGATTATACCTGCAGTATGTGAACTCTCTATTTATGCCCTGACTAATAACTCCAAAGCATTACCATAAAGAAACAGACTCATCTTCACCTCCTGCAGGACAAGAAATACAGTACAGTAACCTTTACATCAAGGCTGCAATGTGTATGTGCTTAAAGTGAGAAAGAGCAGGGGGTATATCTCAGTGGTAGAGCATTCGACTGCAGATCGAGAGGTCCCTGGTTCAAATTCGGGTGCCCCCTATTACTTGCTTTTAATGTATAGCATCACTTTGCAGTCTATACCTTGTTTGGGACTCAAGTAATGTAAAAACATACTCAAGTGGCAGTCAGGCAACAAAAAATGTTGAAATGTCAACTTAATACTTTACCTCAGGAAAGTACAGTATCAGTGGCAGGTTTTGACTGCTAATTTGATAGAGAATTATACAGGATAAAATCACTATACATGAAGGATGAATGCTTTATTCCTAACTAACTTTGATAAATAAGGGAGTATTGGGCATTAACATGGCAGAATTACAATTTTTTTGGTGCATCCATGTTTTGAACTCATAATGATTTTGCAATTAGTCCATAAGGCATACATGCATTCAGAACATCTGAGCCCACTGACCTAAAAATCAAATATTTGATTTTATTGCCAAAATGTATCTCAATCAGTTAGTTTTCAGAAATTATTAATATTGGTTTAGTGACAATTTGTATTTTAGTTCTCTTTGGCTTCCATAAAACAATGTCACAACTGGATTTCAATATATACTACTCTGACTAGCATGAACAATAGTGGAGCTTTAGGATGATCAAAGTTTCTTTTTAAACATGCTCACAGATTATACCTACAGTATGTAAACTCTCTTTTTATGCCCTGACTAATAACTCCAAACCTTTACCATAAAGAAACAGACTCATCTT
Source organism: Pseudophryne corroboree (assembly GCF_028390025.1). Lineage (NCBI taxonomy): Eukaryota > Metazoa > Chordata > Amphibia > Anura > Myobatrachidae > Pseudophryne > Pseudophryne corroboree. The sequence goes on along the minus strand of NC_086444.1, from coordinate 1,006,949,066 downwards.
CACCTCCTGCAGGACAAGAAATACAGTACAGTAACCTTTACATCAAGGCTGCAATGTGTATGGTCTTATAGTTAGAAAGACCAGGGGGTATAAATCAGTTGTTGAGCATTCGAGTGCATGTCAAGAGGTCCCTGGTTTAAATCCAGGTGCCCCCTATAATTTGCTTTTAATGTATAGCGTCCCTTTGCAGTCTATACCTCGTTTGGGACTCAAGTAATGTAAAAACATACTCAAGTGGCAGTCAGGCAACAAAAAATGTTGACATTTCAACTTAATACTTTACCTCAGGAAAGTACAGTATCAGGGGCATGTTTTTACAGCTACTTTTGATAGAGAATTATACAGCATAAAATAACTGTACATGAAGGATGAATGCTTTATTCCTAACTAACTTTGATAAATAGGGGAGTATTGGGCATTAACATGGCAGAATTCAAAATTATTTGGTACAGCCATGTTTTCAACTCCGACTGATTTTGCAATTAGTCCATAAGGCATACATGCATTCAGAACATCTGAGCCCACTGACCCAAAATTCAAATATTTTATTTTCTTAGCAAAAATGTACCATGAGAAAATAGTTTTCAGAAAATATTAATATTGGTTTGGTAACAATTTGTATTTTAGATCAGTTTTGCTTCAATAAAACAATGTCACAACTGGATTTCAATAAATCCTACTCTGACTAGCACTAACTATAGTGGAACTTTAGGATGAATAAAGTTTCTTTTTGAGTATGCTCACAGATTATACCTGCAGTATGTGAACTCTCTATTTATACCCTGACTAATAACTCCAAACCTTTACCATAAAGAAACAGACTCATCTTCACCTCCTGCAGTACAAGAAATACAGTACAGTAACCTTTGCATCAAGGCTGCAATGTGTATGGTCTTATAGTTAGAAAGACCAGGGGGTATAAATCAGTTGTTGAGCATTCGAGTGCATGTCGAGAGGTCCCTGGTTCAAATCCAGGTGCCCCTATAATTTGCTTTTAATGTATAGCGTCCCTTTGCAGTCTATACCTTGTTTGGGACTCAAGTAATGTAAAAACATACTCAAGTGGCAGTCAGGCAACAAAAAATGTTGACATTTCAACTTAATACTTTACCTCAGGAAAGTACATTATCAGTGGCAGGTTTTTACAGCTACTTTTGATAGAGAATTATACAGCATAAAATAACTTTACATGAAGGATGAATGCTTTATTCCTAACTAACTCTGATAAATAAGGGAGTATTGGGCATTAACATGGCAGAAAATTATTTGGTACAGCCATGTTTTCAACTCCAACTGATTTTGCAATTAGTCCATAAGGCATACATGCATTCAGAACATCTGAGCCCACTGACCCAAAATTCAAATATTTTATTTTATTAGCAAAAATGTACCATGATAAAATAGTTTTCAGAAATTATTAATATTGGTTTGGTAACAATTTGTATTTTAGATCAGTTTTGCTTCAATAAAACAATGTCACAACTGGATTTCAATAAATCCTACTCTGACTAGCACTAACTATAGTGGAACTTTAGGATGATCAAAGTTTCTTTTTGAGTATGCTCACAGATTATACCTGCAGTATGTGAACTCTCTATTTATGCCCTGACTAATAACTCCAAAGCATTACCATAAAGAAACAGACTCATCTTCACCTCCTGCAGGACAAGAAATACAGTACAGTAACCTTTACATCAAGGCTGCAATGTGTATGTGCTTATAGTGAGAAAGAGCAGGGGGTATAGCTCAGTGGTAGAGCATTCGACTGCAGATCGAGAGGTCCCTGGTTCAAGTCCGGGTGCCCCCTATTACTTGCTTTTAATGTAAAGCATCACTTTGCAGTCTATACCATGTTTGGGACTCAAGTAATATAAAAACATACTCAAGTGGCAGTCAGGCAACAAAAAATGTTGAAATGTCAACTTAATACTTTACCTCAGGAAAGTACAGTATCAGTGGCAGGTTTTGACTGCTAATTTGATAGAGAATTATACAGGATAAAATCACTATACATGAAGGATGAATGCTTTATTCCTAACTAACTTTGATAAATAAGGGAGTATTGGGCATTAACATGGCAGAATTACAATTTTTTTGGTGCAGCCATGTTTTGAACTCATACTGATTTTGCAATTAGTCCATAAGGCATACATGCATTCAGAACATCTGAGCCCACTGACCTAAAAATCAAATATTTGATTTTATTGACAAAATGTATCTCAATCAGTTAGTGTTCAGAAATTATTAATATTGGTTTAGTGACAATTTGTATTTTAGTTCTCTTTGGCTTCCATAAAACAATGTCACAACTGGATTTCAATATATACTACTCTGACTAGCACGAACAATAGTGGAGCTTTAGGATGATCAAAGTTTCTTTTTAAACATGCTCACAGATTATACCTACAGTATGTAAACTCTCTATTTATGCCCTGACTGATAACTCCAAACCTTTACCATAAAGAAACAGACTCATCTTCACCTCCTGCAGGACAAGAAATACAGTACAGTAACCTTTACATCAAGGCTGCAATGTGTATGGTCTTATAGTTAGAAAGACCAGGGGGTATAAATCAGTTGTTGAGCATTCGAGTGCATGACGAGAGGTCCCTGGTTCAAATCCAGGTGCCCCTATAATTTGCTTTTAATGTATAGCGTCCCTTTGCAGTCTATACCTTGTTTGGGACTCAAGTATTGTAAAAACATACTCAAGTGGCAGTCAGGCAACAAAAAATGTTGACATTTCAACTTAATACTTTACCTCAGGAAAGTACATTATCAGTGGCAGGTTTTTACAGCTACTTTTGATAGAGAATTATACAGCATAAAATAACTGTACATGAAGGATGAATGCTTTATTCCTAACTAACTTTGATAAATAAGGGAGTATTGGGCATTAACATGGCAGAAAATTATTTGGTACAGCCATGTTTTCAACTCCGACTGATCTTGCAATTAGTCCATAAGGCATACATGCATTCAGAACATCTGAGCCCACTGACCCAAAATTCAAATATTTTATTTTATTAGCAAAAATTTACCATGATAAAAAAGTTTTCAGAAATTATTAATATTGGTTTGGTAACAATTTGTATTTTAGATCAGTTTTGCTTCAATAAAACAATGTAACAACTGGATTTCAATAAATCCTACTCTGACTAGCACTAACTATAGTGGAACTTTAGGATGATCAAAGTTTCTTTTTGAGTATGCTCACAGATTATACCTGCAGTATGTGAACTCTCTATTTATGCCCTGACTAATAACTCCAAAGCATTACCATAAAGAAACAGACTCATCTTCACCTCCTGCAGGACAAGAAATACAGTACAGTAACCTTTACATCAAGGCTGCAATGTGTATGTGCTTAAAGTGAGAAAGAGCAGGGGGTATATCTCAGTGGTAGAGCATTCGACTGCAGATCGAGAGGTCCCTGGTTCAAATTCGGGTGCCCCCTATTACTTGCTTTTAATGTATAGCATCACTTTGCAGTCTATACCTTGTTTGGGACTCAAGTAATGTAAAAACATACTCAAGTGGCAGTCAGGCAACAAAAAATGTTGAAATGTCAACTTAATACTTTACCTCAGGAAAGTACAGTATCAGTGGCAGGTTTTGACTGCTAATTTGATAGAGAATTATACAGGATAAAATCACTATACATGAAGGATGAATGCTTTATTCCTAACTAACTTTGATAAATAAGGGAGTATTGGGCATTAACATGGCAGAATTACAATTTTTTTGGTGCATCCATGTTTTGAACTCATAATGATTTTGCAATTAGTCCATAAGGCATACATGCATTCAGAACATCTGAGCCCACTGACCTAAAAATCAAATATTTGATTTTATTGCCAAAATGTATCTCAATCAGTTAGTTTTCAGAAATTATTAATATTGGTTTAGTGACAATTTGTATTTTAGTTCTCTTTGGCTTCCATAAAACAATGTCACAACTGGATTTCAATATATACTACTCTGACTAGCATGAACAATAGTGGAGCTTTAGGATGATCAAAGTTTCTTTTTAAACATGCTCACAGATTATACCTACAGTATGTAAACTCTCTTTTTATGCCCTGACTAATAACTCCAAACCTTTACCATAAAGAAACAGACTCATCTTCACCTCCTGCAGGACAAGAAATACAGTACAGTAACCTTTACATCAAGGCTGCAATGTGTATGGTCTTATAGTTAGAAAGACCAGGGGGTATAAATCAGTTGTTGAGCATTCGAGTGCATGTCAAGAGGTCCCTGGTTTAAATCCAGGTGCCCCCTATAATTTGCTTTTAATGTATAGCGTCCCTTTGCAGTCTATACCTCGTTTGGGACTCAAGTAATGTAAAAACATACTCAAGTGGCAGTCAGGCAACAAAAAATGTTGACATTTCAACTTAATACTTTACCTCAGGAAAGTACAGTATCAGGGGCATGTTTTTACAGCTACTTTTGATAGAGAATTATACAGCATAAAATAACTGTACATGAAGGATGAATGCTTTATTCCTAACTAACTTTGATAAATAGGGGAGTATTGGGCATTAACATGGCAGAATTCAAAATTATTTGGTACAGCCATGTTTTCAACTCCGACTGATTTTGCAATTAGTCCATAAGGCATACATGCATTCAGAACATCTGAGCCCACTGACCCAAAATTCAAATATTTTATTTTCTTAGCAAAAATGTACCATGAGAAAATAGTTTTCAGAAAATATTAATATTGGTTTGGTAACAATTTGTATTTTAGATCAGTTTTGCTTCAATAAAACAATGTCACAACTGGATTTCAATAAATCCTACTCTGACTAGCACTAACTATAGTGGAACTTTAGGATGAATAAAGTTTCTTTTTGAGTATGCTCACAGATTATACCTGCAGTATGTGAACTCTCTATTTATACCCTGACTAATAACTCCAAACCTTTACCATAAAGAAACAGACTCATCTTCACCTCCTGCAGTACAAGAAATACAGTACAGTAACCTTTGCATCAAGGCTGCAATGTGTATGGTCTTATAGTTAGAAAGACCAGGGGGTATAAATCAGTTGTTGAGCATTCGAGTGCATGTCGAGAGGTCCCTGGTTCAAATCCAGGTGCCCCTATAATTTGCTTTTAATGTATAGCGTCCCTTTGCAGTCTATACCTTGTTTGGGACTCAAGTAATGTAAAAACATACTCAAGTGGCAGTCAGGCAACAAAAAATGTTGACATTTCAACTTAATACTTTACCTCAGGAAAGTACATTATCAGTGGCAGGTTTTTACAGCTACTTTTGATAGAGAATTATACAGCATAAAATAACTTTACATGAAGGATGAATGCTTTATTCCTAACTAACTCTGATAAATAAGGGAGTATTGGGCATTAACATGGCAGAAAATTATTTGGTACAGCCATGTTTTCAACTCCAACTGATTTTGCAATTAGTCCATAAGGCATACATGCATTCAGAACATCTGAGCCCACTGACCCAAAATTCAAATATTTTATTTTATTAGCAAAAATGTACCATGATAAAATAGTTTTCAGAAATTATTAATATTGGTTTGGTAACAATTTGTATTTTAGATCAGTTTTGCTTCAATAAAACAATGTCACAACTGGATTTCAATAAATCCTACTCTGACTAGCACTAACTATAGTGGAACTTTAGGATGATCAAAGTTTCTTTTTGAGTATGCTCACAGATTATACCTGCAGTATGTGAACTCTCTATTTATGCCCTGACTAATAACTCCAAAGCATTACCATAAAGAAACAGACTCATCTTCACCTCCTGCAGGACAAGAAATACAGTACAGTAACCTTTACATCAAGGCTGCAATGTGTATGTGCTTATAGTGAGAAAGAGCAGGGGGTATAGCTCAGTGGTAGAGCATTCGACTGCAGATCGAGAGGTCCCTGGTTCAAGTCCGGGTGCCCCCTATTACTTGCTTTTAATGTAAAGCATCACTTTGCAGTCTATACCATGTTTGGGACTCAAGTAATATAAAAACATACTCAAGTGGCAGTCAGGCAACAAAAAATGTTGAAATGTCAACTTAATACTTTACCTCAGGAAAGTACAGTATCAGTGGCAGGTTTTGACTGCTAATTTGATAGAGAATTATACAGGATAAAATCACTATACATGAAGGATGAATGCTTTATTCCTAACTAACTTTGATAAATAAGGGAGTATTGGGCATTAACATGGCAGAATTACAATTTTTTTGGTGCAGCCATGTTTTGAACTCATACTGATTTTGCAATTAGTCCATAAGGCATACATGCATTCAGAACATCTGAGCCCACTGACCTAAAAATCAAATATTTGATTTTATTGACAAAATGTATCTCAATCAGTTAGTTTTCAGAAATTATTAATATTGGTTTAGTGACAATTTGTATTTTAGTTCTCTTTGGCTTCCATAAAACAATGTCACAACTGGATTTCAATATATACTACTCTGACTAGCACGAACAATAGTGGAGCTTTAGGATGATCAAAGTTTCTTTTTAAACATGCTCACAGATTATACCTACAGTATGTAAACTCTCTATTTATGCCCTGACTGATAACTCCAAACCTTTACCATAAAGAAACAGACTCATCTTCACCTCCTGCAGGACAAGAAATACAGTACAGTAACCTTTACATCAAGGCTGCAATGTGTATGGTCTTATAGTTAGAAAGACCAGGGGGTATAAATCAGTTGTTGAGCATTCGAGTGCATGACGAGAGGTCCCTGGTTCAAATCCAGGTGCCCCTATAATTTGCTTTTAATGTATAGCGTCCCTTTGCAGTCTATACCTTGTTTGGGACTCAAGTATTGTAAAAACATACTCAAGTGGCAGTCAGGCAACAAAAAATGTTGACATTTCAACTTAATACTTTACCTCAGGAAAGTACATTATCAGTGGCAGGTTTTTACAGCTACTTTTGATAGAGAATTATACAGCATAAAATAACTGTACATGAAGGATGAATGCTTTATTCCTAACTAACTTTGATAAATAAGGGAGTATTGGGCATTAACATGGCAGAAAATTATTTGGTACAGCCATGTTTTCAACTCCGACTGATCTTGCAATTAGTCCATAAGGCATACATGCATTCAGAACATCTGAGCCCACTGACCCAAAATTCAAATATTTTATTTTCTTAGCAAAAATGTACCATGATAAAATAGTTTTCAGAAATTATTAATATTGGTTTGGTAACAATTTGTATTTTAGATCAGTTTTGCTTCAATAAAACAATGTCACAACTGGATTTCAATAAATCCTACTCTGACTAGCACTAACTATAGTGGAACTTTAGGATGATCAAAGTTTCTTTTTGAGTATGCTCACAGATTATACCTGCAGTATGTGAACTCTCTATTTATGCCCTGACTAATAACTCCAAAGCATTACCATAAAGAAACAGACTCATCTTCACCTCCTGCAGGACAAGAAATACAGTACAGTAACCTTTACATCAAGGCTGCAATGTGTATGTGCTTATAGTGAGAAAGAGCAGGGGGTATAGCTCAGTGGTAGAGCATTCGACTGCAGATCGAGAGGTCCCTGGTTCAAATCCGGGTGCCCCCTATTACTTGCTTTTAATGTAAAGCAGCACTTTGCAGTCTATACCATGTTTGGGACTCAAGTAATATAAAAACATACTCAAGTGGCAGTCAGGCAACAAAAAATGTTGAAATGTCAACTTAATACTTTACCTCAGGAAAGTACAGTATCAGTGGCAGGTTTTGACTGCTAATTTGATAGAGAATTATACAGGATAAAATCACTATACATGAAGGATGAATGCTTTATTCCTAACTAACTTTGATAAATAAAGGAGTATTGGGCATTAACATGGCAGAATTACAATTTTTTTGGTGCAGCCATGTTTTGAACTCATACTGATTTTGCAATTAGTCCATAAGGCATACATGCATTCAGAACATCTGAGCCCACTGACCTAAAAATCAAATATTTGATTTTATTGCCAAAATGTATCTCAATCAGTTAGTTTTCAGAAATTATTAATATTGGTTTAGTGACAATTTGTATTTTAGTTCTCTTTGGCTTCCATAAAACAATGTCACAACTGGATTTCAATATATACTACTCTGACTAGCACGAACAATAGTGGAGCTTTAGGATGATCAAAGTTTCTTTTTAAACATGCTCACAGATTATACCTACAGTATGTAAACTCTCTATTTATGCCCTGACTAATAACTCCAAACCTTTACCATAAAGAAACAGACTCATCTTCACCTCCTGCAGGACAAGAAATACAGTACAGTAACCTTTACATCAAGGCTGCAATGTGTATGGTCTTATAGTTAGAAAGACCAGGGGGTATAAATCAGTTGTTGAGCATTCGAGTGCATGTCGAGAGGTCCCTGGTTCAAATCCAGGTGCCCCTATAATTTGCTTTTAATGTATAGCGTCCCTTTGCAGTCTATACCTTGTTTGGGACTCAAGTATTGTAAAAACATACTCAAGTGGCAGTCAGGCAACAAAAAATGTTGACATTTCAACTTAATACTTTACCTCAGGAAAGTACATTATCAGTGGCAGGTTTTTACAGCTACTTTTGATAGAGAATTATACAGCATAAAATAACTGTACATGAAGGATGAATGCTTTATTCCTAAATAACTTTGATAAATAAGGGAGTATTGGGCAATAACATGGCAGAAAATTATTTGGTACAGCCATGTTTTCAACTCCGACTGATTTTGCAATTAGTCCATAAGGCATACATGCATTCAGAACATCTGAGCCCACTGACCCAAAATTCAAATATTTTATTTTCTTAGCAAAAATGTACCATGATAAAATAGTTTTCAGAAATTATTAATATTGGTTTGGTAACAATTTGTATTTTAGATCAGTTTTGCTTCAATAAAACAATGTCACAACTGGATTTCAATAAATCCTACTCTGACTAGCACTAACTATAGTGGAACTTTAGGATGATCAAAGTTTCTTTTTGAGTATGCTCACAGATTATACCTGCAGTATGTGAACTCTATATTTATGCCCTGACTAATAACTCCAAAGCATTACCATAAAGAAACAGACTCATCTTCACCTCCTGCAGGACAAGAAATACAGTACAGTAACCTTTACATCAAGGCTGCAATGTGTATGTGCTTATAGTGAGAAAGAGCAGGGGGTATAGCTCAGTGGTAGAGCATTCGACTGCAGATCGAGAGGTCCCTGGTTCAAATCCGGGTGCCCCCTTTTATTTGCTTTTAATGTATAGCTTCACTTTGCAGTCTATACCTTGTTTGGGACTCAAGTAATATAAAAACATACTCAAGTGGCAGTCAGGCAACAAAAAATGTTGAAATGTCAACTTAATACTTTACCTCAGGAAAGTACAGTTTCAGTGGCAGGTTTTGACTGCTAATTTGATAGAGAATTATACAGGATAAAATCACTATACATGAAGGATGAATGCTTTATTCCTAACTAACTTTGATAAATAAAGGAGTATTGGGCATTAACATGGCAGAATTACAATTTTTTTGGTGCAGCCATGTTTTGAACTCATACTGATTTTGCAATTAGTCCATAAGGCATACATGCATTCAGAACATCTGAGCCCACTGACCTAAAAATCAAATATTTGATTTTATTGCCAAAATGTATCTCAATCAGTTAGTTTTCAGAAATTATTAATATTGGTTTAGTGACAATTTGTATTTTAGTTCTCTTTGGCTTCCATAAAACAATGTCACAACTGGATTTCAATATATACTACTCTGACTAGCACGAACAATAGTGGAGCTTTAGGATGATCAAAGTTTCTTTTTAAACATGCTCACAGATTATACCTACAGTATGTAAACTCTCTATTTATGCCCTGACTAATAACTAGAGATGAGCGCCTGAAATTTTTCGGGTTTTGTGTTTTGGTTTTGGGTTCGGTTCCGCGGCCGTGTTTTGGGTTCGAACGCGTTTTGGCAAAACCTCACCGAATTTTTTTTGTCGGATTCGGGTGTGTTTTGGATTCGGGTGTTTTTTTCAAAAAACACTAAAAAACAGCTTAAATCATAGAATTTGGGGGTCATTTTGATCCCAAAGTATTATTAACCTCAAAAACCATAATTTACACTCATTTTCAGTCTATTCTGAATACCTCACACCTCACAATATTATTTTTAGTCCTAAAATTTGCACCGAGGTCGCTGTGTGAGTAAGATAAGCGACCCTAGTGGCCGACACAAACACCGGGCCCATCTAGGAGTGGCACTGCAGTGTCACGCAGGATGTCCCTTCCAAAAAACCCTCCCCAAACAGCACATGACGCAAAGAAAAAAAGAGGCGCAATGAGGTAGCTGACTGTGTGAGTAAGATTAGCGACCCTAGTGGCCGACACAAACACCGGGCCCATCTAGGAGTGGCACTGCAGTGTCACGCAGGATGTCCCTTCCAAAAAACCCTCCCCAATCAGCACATGATGCAAAGAAAAAGAAAAGAAAAAAGAGGTGCAAGATGGAATTGTCCTTGGGCCCTCCCACCCACCCTTATGTTGTATAAACAAAACAGGACATGCACACTTTAACCAACCCATCATTTCAGTGACAGGGTCTGCCACACGACTGTGACTGATATGACGGGTTGGTTTGGACCCCCCCCAAAAAAGAAGCAATTAATCTCTCCTTGCACAAACTGGCTCTACAGAGGCAAGATGTCCACCTCATCTTCACCCTCCGATATATCACCGTGTACATCCCCCTCCTCACAGATTATCAATTCGTCCCCACTGGAATCCACCATCTCAGCTCCCTGTGTACTTTGTGGAGGCAATTGCTGCTGGTCAATGTCTCCGCGGAGGAATTGATTATAATTCATTTTAATGAACATCATCTTCTCCACATTTTCTGGATGTAACCTCGTACGCCGATTGCTGACAAGGTGAGCGGCGGCACTAAACACTCTTTCGGAGTACACACTTGTGGGAGGGCAACTTAGGTAGAATAAAGCCAGTTTGTGCAAGGGCCTCCAAATTGCCTCTTTTTCCTGCCAGTATAAGTACGGACTGTCTGACGTGCCTACTTGGATGCGGTCACTCATATAATCCTCCACCATTCTATCAATGTTGAGAGAATCATATGCAGTGACAGTAGACGACATGTCCGTAATCGTTGTCAGGTCCTTCAGTCCGGACCAGACGTCAGCATCAGCAGTCGCTCCAGACTGCCCTGCATCACCGCCAGCGGGTGGGCTCGGAATTCTGAGCCTTTTCCTCGCACCCCCAGTTGCGGGAGAATGTGAAGGAGGAGATGTTGACAGGTCGCGTTCCGCTTGACTTGACAATTTTGTCACCAGCAGGTCTTTCAACCCCAGCAGACCTGTGTCTGCCGGAAAGAGAGATCCAAGGTAGGCTTTAAATCTAGGATCGAGCACGGTGGCCAAAATGTAGTGCTCTGATTTCAACAGATTGACCACCCGTGAATCCTTGTTAAGCGAATTAAGGGCTGCATCCACAAGTCCCACATGCCTAGCGGAATCGCTCCCTTTTAGCTCATTCTTCAATGCCTCCAGCTTCTTCTGCAAAAGCCTGATGAGGGGAATGACCTGACTCAGGCTGGCAGTGTCTGAACTGACTTCACGTGTGGCAAGTTCAAAGGGCATCAGAACCTTGCACAACGTTGAAATCATTCTCCACTGCACTTGAGACAGGTGCATTCCACCTACTATATCGTGCTCAATTGTATAGGCTTGAATGGCCTTTTGCTGCTCCTCCAACCTCTGAAGCATATAGAGGGTTGAATTCCACCTCGTTACCACTTCTTGCTTCAGATGATGGCAGGGCAGGTTCAGTAGTTTTTGGTGGTGCTCCAGTCTTCTGTACGTGGTGCCTGTACGCCGAAAGTGTCCCGCAATTTTTCTGGCCACCGACAGCATCTCTTGCACGCCCCTGTCGTTTTTTAAAAAATTCTGCACCACCAAATTCAAGGTATGTGCAAAACATGGGACGTGCTGGAATTTGCCCATATTTAATGCACACACAATATTGCTGGCGTTGTCCGATGCCACAAATCCACAGGAGAGTCCAATTGGGGTAAGCCATTCCGCGATGATCTTCCTCAGTTGCCGTAAGAGGTTTTCAGCTGTGTGCGTATTCTGGAAAGCGGTGATACAAAGCGTAGCCTGCCTAGGAAAGAGTTGGCGTTTGCGAGATGCTGCTACTGGTGCCGCTGCTGCTGTTCTTGCGGCGGGAGTCCATACATCTACCCAGTGGGCTGTCACAGTCATATAGTCCTGACCCTGCCCTGCTCCACTTGTCCACATGTCCGTGGTTAAGTGGACATTGGGTACAACTGCATTTTTTAGGACACTGGTGAGTCTTTTTCTGACGTCCGTGTACATTCTCGGTATCGCCTGCCTAGAGAAGTGGAACCTAGATGGTATTTGGTAACGGGGGCACACTGCCTCAATAAATTGTCTAGTTCCCTGTGAACTAACGGCGGATACCGGATGCACGTCTAACACCAACATAGTTGTCAAGGACTCAGTTATCCGCTTTGCAGTAGGATGACTGCTGTGATATTTCATCTTCCTCGCAAAGGACTGTTGAACAGTCAATTGCTTACTGGAAGTAGTACAAGTGGGCTTACGACTTCCCCTCTGGGATGACCATCGACTCCCAGCGGCAACAACAGCAGCGCCAGCAGCAGTAGGCGTTACACGCAAGGATGCATCGGAGGAATCCCAGGCAGGAGAGGACTCGTCAGAATTGCCAGTGACATGGCCTGCAGGACTATTGGCATTCCTGGGGAAGGAGGAAATTGACACTGAGGGAGTTGGTGGGGTGGTTTGCGTGAGCTTGGTTACAAGAGGAAGGGATTTACTGGTCAGTGGACTGCTTCCGCTGTCACCCAAAGTTTTTGAACTTGTCACTGACTTATTATGAATGCGCTGCAGGTGACGTATAAGGGAGGATGTTCCGAGGTGGTTAACGTCCTTACCCCTACTTATTACAGCTTGACAAAGGGAACACACGGCTTGACACCTGTTGTCCGCATTTCTGGTGAAATACCTCCACACCGAAGAGCTGATTTTTTTGGTATTTTCACCTGGCATGTCAACGGCCATATTCCTCCCACGGACAACAGGTGTCTCCCCGGGTGCCTGACTTAAACAAACCACCTCACCATCAGAATCCTCCTGGTCAATTTCCTCCCCAGCGCCAGCAACACCCATATCCTCCTCATCCTGGTGTACTTCAACACTGACATCTTCAATCTGACTATCAGGAACTGGACTGCGGGTGCTCCTTCCAGCACTTGCAGGGGGCGTGCAAATGGTGGAAGGCGCATGCTCTTCACGTCCAGTGTTGGGAAGGTCAGGCATCGCAACCGACACAATTGGACTCTCCTTGTGGATTTGGGATTTCGAAGAATGCACAGTTCTTTGCTGTGCTGCTTTTGCCAGCTTGAGTCTTTTCATTTTTTTAGCGAGAGGCTGAGTGCTTCCATCCTCATGTGAAGCTGAACCACTAGCCATGAACATAGGCCAGGGCCTCAGCCGTTCCTTGCCACTCCGTGTGGTAAATGGCATATTGGCAAGTTTACGCTTCTCCTCCGACAATTTTATTTTAGGTTTTGGAGTCCTTTTTTTACTGATATTTGGTGTTTTGGATTTGACATGCTCTGTACTATGACATTGGGCATCGGCCTTGGCAGACGACGTTGCTGGCATTTCATCGTCTCGGCCATGACTAGTGGCAGCAGCTTCAGCACGAGGTGGAAGTGGATCTTGATCTTTCCCTAATTTTGGAACCTCAACATTTTTGTTCTCCATATTTTAATAGGCACAACTAAAAGGCACCTCAGGTAAACAATGGAGATGGATGGATTGGATACTAGTATACAATTATGGACGGGCTGCCGAGTGCCGACACAGAGGTAGCCACAGCCGTGAACTACCGCACTGTACTGTGTCTGCTGCTAATATATAGACTGGTTGATAAAGAGATAGTATACTCGTAACTAGTATGTATGTATAAAGAAAGAAAAAAAAACCACGGTTAGGTGGTATATACAATTATGGACGGGCTGCCGAGTGCCGACACAGAGGTAGCCACAGCCGTGAACTACCGCACTGTACTGTGTCTGCTGCTAATATAGACTGGTTGATAAAGAGATAGTATACTCGTAACTAGTATGTATGTATAAAGAAAGAAAAAAAAAACACGGTTAGGTGGTATATACAATTATGGACGGGCTGCCGAGTGCCGACACAGAGGTAGCCACAGCCGTGAACTACCGCACTGTACTGTGTCTGCTGCTAATATATAGACTGGTTGATAAAGAGATAGTATACTCGTAACTAGTATGTATGTATAAAGAAAGAAAAAAAACCACGGTTAGGTGGTATATACAATTATGGACGGGCTGCCGAGTGCCGACACAGAGGTAGCCACAGCCGTGAACTACCGCACTGTACTGTGTCTGCTGCTAATATATAGACTGGTTGATAAAGAGATAGTATACTCGTAACTAGTATGTATGTATAAAGAAAGAAAAAAAAACCACGGTTAGGTGGTATATACAATTATGGACGGGCTGCCGAGTGCCGACACAGAGGTAGCCACAGCCGTGAACTACCGCACTGTACTGTGTCTGCTGCTAATATATAGACTGGTTGATAAAGAGATAGTATACTCGTAACTAGTATGTATGTATAAAGAAAGAAAAAAAAACCACGGTTAGGTGGTATATACAATTATGGACGGGCTGCCGAGTGCCGACACAGAGGTAGCCACAGCCGTGAACTACCGCACTGTACTGTGTCTGCTGCTAATATATAGACTGGTTGATAAAGAGATAGTATACTCGTAACTAGTATGTAGGTATAAAGAAAGAAAAAAAAACCACGGTTAGGTGGTATATACAATTATGGACGGGCTGCCGAGTGCCGACACAGAGGTAGCCACAGCCGTGAACTACCGCACTGTACTGTGTCTGCTGCTAATATATAGACTGGTTGATAAAGAGATAGTATACTCGTAACTAGTATGTATGTATAAAGAAAGAAAAAAAAACCACGGTTAGGTGGTATATACAATTATGGACGGGCTGCCGAGTGCCGACACAGAGGTAGCCACAGCCGTGAACTACCGCACTGTACTGTGTCTGCTGCTAATATATAGACTGGTTGATAAAGAGATAGTATACTCGTAACTAGTATGTATGTATAAAGACAGAAAAAAAACCACGGTTAGGTGGTATATACAATTATGGACGGGCTGCCGAGTGCCGACACAGAGGTAGCCACAGCCGTGAACTACCGCACTGTACTGTGTCTGCTGCTAATATAGACTGGTTGATAAAGAGATAGTATACTCGTAACTAGTATGTATGTATAAAGAAAGAAAAAAAAACCACGGTTAGGTGGTATATACAATTATGGACGGGCTGCCGAGTGCCGACACAGAGGTAGCCACAGCCGTGAACTACCGCACTGTACTGTGTCTGCTGCTAATATATAGACTGGTTGATAAAGAGATAGTATACTCGTAACTAGTATGTATGTATAAAGAAAGAAAAAAAAACCACGGTTAGGTGGTATATACAATTATGGACGGGCTGCCGAGTGCCGACACAGAGGTAGCCACAGCCGTGAACTACCGCACTGTACTGTGTCTGCTGCTAATATATAGACTGGTTGATAAAGAGATAGTATACTCGTAACTAGTATGTATGTATAAAGAAAGAAAAAAAAACCACGGTTAGGTGGTATATACAATTATGGACGGGCTGCCGAGTGCCGACACAGAGGTAGCCACAGCCGTGAACTACCGCACTGTACTGTGTCTGCTGCTAATATATAGACTGGTTGATAAAGAGATAGTATACTCGTAACTAGTATGTATGTATAAAGAAAGAAAAAAAAACCACGGTTAGGTGGTATATACAATTATGGACGGGCTGCCGAGTGCCGACACAGAGGTAGCCACAGCCGTGAACTACCGCACTGTACTGTGTCTGCTGCTAATATATAGACTGGTTGATAAAGAGATAGTATACTCGTAACTAGTATGTATGTATAAAGAAAGAAAAAAAACCACGGTTAGGTGGTATATACAATTATGGACGGGCTGCCGAGTGCCGACACAGAGGTAGCCACAGCCGTGAACTACCGCACTGTACTGTGTCTGCTGCTAATATAGACTGGTTGATAAAGAGATAGTATACTCGTAACTAGTATGTATGTATAAAGAAAGAAAAAAAAACCACGGTTAGGTGGTATATACAATTATGGACGGGCTGCCGAGTGCCGACACAGAGGTAGCCACAGCCGTGAACTACCGCACTGTACTGTGTCTGCTGCTAATATATAGACTGGTTGATAAAGAGATAGTATACTCGTAACTAGTATGTATGTATAAAGAAAGAAAAAAAAACCACGGTTAGGTGGTATATACAATTATGGACGGGCTGCCGAGTGCCGACACAGAGGTAGCCACAGCCGTGAACTACCGCACTGTACTGTGTCTGCTGCTAATATATAGACTGGTTGATAAAGAGATAGTATACTCGTAACTAGTATGTATGTATAAAGAAAGAAAAAAAAACCACGGTTAGGTGGTATATACAATTATGGACGGGCAGCCGAGTGCCGACACAGAGGTAGCCACAGCCGTGAACTACCGCACTGTACTGTGTCTGCTGCTAATATAGACTGGTTGATAAAGAGATAGTATACTCGTAACTAGTATGTATGTATAAAGAAAGAAAAAAAAAACACGGTTAGGTGGTATATACAATTATGGACGGGCTGCCGAGTGCCGACACAGAGGTAGCCACAGCCGTGAACTACCGCACTGTACTGTGTCTGCTGCTAATATATAGACTGGTTGATAAAGAGATAGTATACTCGTAACTAGTATGTATGTATAAAGAAAGAAAAAAAAAACACGGTTAGGTGGTATATACAATTATGGACGGGCTGCCGAGTGCCGACACAGAGGTAGCCACAGCCGTGAACTACCACACTGTACTGTGTCTGCTGCTAATATATAGACTGGTTGATAAAGAGATAGTATACTCGTAACTAGTATGTATGTATAAAGAAAGAAAAAAAAACCACGGTTAGGTGGTATATACAATTATGGACGGGCTGCCGAGTGCTGACACAGAGGTAGCCACAGCCGTGAACTACCGCACTGTACTGTGTCTGCTGCTAATATATAGACTGGTTGATAAAGAGATAGTATACTCGTAACTAGTATGTATGTATAAAGAAAGAAAAAAAAAACACGGTTAGGTGGTACATACAATTATGGATGGGCTGCCGAGTGCCGACACAGAGGTAGCCACAGCCGTGAACTACCGCACTGTACTGTGTCTGCTGCTAATATAGACTGGTTGATAAAGAGATAGTATACTCGTAACTAGTATGTATGTATAAAGAAAGAAAAAAAAACCACGGTTAGGTGGTATATACAATTATGGACGGGCTGCCGAGTGCCGACACAGAGGTAGCCACAGCCGTGAACTACCGCACTGTACTGTGTCTGCTGCTAATATAGACTGGTTGATAAAGAGATAGTATACTCGTAACTAGTATGTATGTATAAAGAAAGAAAAAAAAACCACGGTTAGGTGGTATATACAATTATGGACGGGCTGCCGAGTGCCGACACAGAGGTAGCCACAGCCATGAACTACCGCACTGTACTGTGTCTGCTGCTAATATATAGACTGGTTGATAAAGAGATAGTATACTCGTAACTAGTATGTATGTATAAAGAAAGAAAAAAAAACCACGGTTAGGTGGTATATACAATTATGGACGGGCTGCCGAGTGCCGACACAGAGGTAGCCACAGCCGTGAACTACCGCACTGTACTGTGTCTGCTGCTAATATATAGACTGGTTGATAAAGAGATAGTATACTCGTAACTAGTATGTATGTATAAAGAAAGAAAAAAAAACCACGGTTAGGTGGTATATACAATTATGGACGGGCTGCCGAGTGCCGACACAGAGGTAGCCACAGCCGTGAACTACCGCACTGTACTGTGTCTGCTGCTAATATAGACTGGTTGATAAAGAGATAGTATACTCGTAACTAGTATGTATGTATAAAGAAAGAAAAAAAAACCACGGTTAGGTGGTATATACAATTATGGACGGGCTGCCGAGTGCCGACACAGAGGTAGCCACAGCCGTGAACTACCGCACTGTACTGTGTCTGCTGCTAATATAGACTGGTTGATAAAGAGATAGTATACTACTAATATTATATATACTGGTGGTCAGGTCACTGGTCACTAGTCACACTGGCAGTGGCACTCCTGCAGCAAAAGTGTGCACTGTTTAATTTTAATATAATATTATGTACTCCTGGCTCCTGCTATAACCTATAACTGGCACTGCAGTAGTGCTCCCCAGTCTCCCCCACAATTATAAGCTGTGTGAGCTGAGCAGTCAGACAGATATATAATATATATAGTAGAGATGAGCGCCTGAAATTTTTTGGGTTTTGTGTTTTGGTTTTGGGTTCGGTTCCGCGGCCGTGTTTTGGGTTCGAACGCGTTTTGGCAAAACCTCACCGAATTTTTTTTGTCGGATTCGGGTGTGTTTTGGATTCGGGTGTTTTTTTCAAAAAACACTAAAAAACAGCTTAAATCATAGAATTTGGGGGTCATTTTGATCCCAAAGTATTATTAACCTCAAAAACCATAATTTACACTCATTTTCAGTCTATTCTGAATACCTCACACCTCACAATATTATTTTTAGTCCTAAAATTTGCACCGAGGTCGCTGTGTGAGTAAGATAAGCGACCCTAGTGGCCGACACAAACACCGGGCCCATCTAGGAGTGGCACTGCAGTGTCACGCAGGATGTCCCTTCCAAAAAACCCTCCCCAAACAGCACATGACGCAAAGAAAAAAAGAGGCGCAATGAGGTAGCTGTGTGAGTAAGATTAGCGACCCTAGTGGCCGACACAAACACCGGGCCCATCTAGGAGTGGCACTGCAGTGTCACGCAGGATGGCCCTTCCAAAAAACCCTCCCCAAACAGCACATGACGCAAAGAAAAAAAGAGGCGCAATGAGGTAGCTGACTGTGTGAGTAAGATTAGCGACCCTAGTGGCCGACACAAACACCGGGCACATCTAGGAGTGGCACTGCAGTGTCACGCAGGATGTCCCTTCCAAAAAACCCTCCCCAAACAGCACATGACGCAAAGAAAAAAAGAGGCGCAATGAGGTAGCTGTGTGAGTAAGATTAGCGACCCTAGTGGCCGACACAAACACCGGGCCCATCTAGGAGTGGCACTGCAGTGTCACGCAGGGTGTCCCTTCCAAAAAACCCACCCCAATCAGCACATGATGCAAAGAAAAAGAAAAGAAAAAAGAGGTGCAAGATGGAATTATCCTTGGGCCCTCCCACCCACCCTTATGTTGTATAAACAAAACAGGACATGCACACTTTAACCAACCCATCATTTCAGTGACAGGGTCTGCCACACGACTGTGACTGATATGACGGGTTGGTTTGGACCCCCCCCAAAAAAGAAGCAATTAATCTCTCCTTGCACAAACTGGCTCTACAGAGGCAAGATGTCCACCTCATCTTCACCCTCCGATATATCACCGTGTACATCCCCCTCCTCACAGATTATCAATTCGTCCCCACTGGAATCCACCATCTCAGCTCCCTGTGTACTTTGTGGAGGCAATTGCTGCTGGTCAATGTCTCCGCGGAGGAATTGATTATAATTCATTTTAATGAACATCATCTTCTCCACATTTTCTGGATGTAACCTCGTACGCCGATTGCTGACAAGGTGAGCGGCGGCACTAAACACTCTTTCGGAGTACACACTTGTGGGAGGGCAACTTAGGTAGAATAAAGCCAGTTTGTGCAAGGGCCTCCAAATTGCCTCTTTTTCCTGCCAGTATAAGTACGGACTGTGTGACGTGCCTACTTGGATGCGGTCACTCATATAATCCTCCACCATTCTATCAATGTTGAGAGAATCATATGCAGTGACAGTAGACGACATGTCCGTAATCGTTGTCAGGTCCTTCAGTCCGGACCAGATGTCAGCATCAGCAGTCGCTCCAGACTGCCCTGCATCACCGCCAGCGGGTGGGCTCGGAATTCTGAGCCTTTTCCTCGCACCCCCAGTTGCGGGAGAATGTGAAGGAGGAGATGTTGACAGGTCGCGTTCCGCTTGACTTGACAATTTTGTCACCAGCAGGTCTTTCAACCCCAGCAGACCTGTGTCTGCCGGAAAGAGAGATCCAAGGTAGGCTTTAAATCTAGGATCGAGCACGGTGGCCAAAATGTAGTGCTCTGATTTCAACAGATTGACCACCCGTGAATCCTTGTTAAGCGAATTAAGGGCTGCATCCACAAGTCCCACATGCCTAGCGGAATCGCTCCGTGTTAGCTCCTCCTTCAATGCCTCCAGCTTCTTCTGCAAAAGCCTGATGAGGGGAATGACCTGACTCAGGCTGGCAGTGTCTGAACTGACTTCACGTGTGGCAAGTTCAAAGGGCATCAGAACCTTGCACAACGTTGAAATCATTCTCCACTGCACTTGAGACAGGTGCATTCCACCTACTATATCGTGCTCAATTGTATAGGCTTGAATGGCCTTTTGCTGCTCCTCCAACCTCTGAAGCATATAGAGGGTTGAATTCCACCTCGTTACCACTTCTTGCTTCAGATGATGGCAGGGCAGGTTCAGTAGTTTTTGGTGGTGCTCCAGTTTTCTGTACGTGGTGCCTGTACGCCGAAAGTGTCCCGCAATTCTTCTGGCCACCGACAGCATCTCTTGCACGGCCCTGTCGTTTTTTAAAAAATTCTGCACCACCAAATTCAAGGTATGTGCAAAACATGGGACGTGCTGGAATTGGCCCAGATTTAATGCACACACAATATTGCTGGCGTTGTCCGATGCCACAAATCCACAGGAGAGTCCAATTGGGGTAAGCCATTCCGCGATGATCTTCCTCAGTTGCCGTAAGAGGTTTTCAGCTGTGTGCGTATTCTGGAAAGCGGTGATACAAAGCGTAGCCTGCCTAGGAAAGAGTTGGCGTTTGCGAGATGCTGCTACTGGTGCCGCCGCTGCTGTTCTTGCGGCGGGAGTCCATACATCTACCCAGTGGGCTGTCACAGTCATATAGTCCTGACCCTGCCCTGCTCCACTTGTCCACATGTCCGTGGTTAAGTGGACATTGGGTACAGCTGCATTTTTTAGGACACTGGTGACTCTTTTTCTGAGGTCTGTGTACATTTTCGGTATCGCCTGCCTAGAGAAATGGAACCTAGATGGTATTTGGTACCGGGGACACAGTACCTCCAACAAGTCTCTAGTTGGCTCTGCAGTAATGATGGATACCGGAACCACGTTTCTCACCACCCAGGATGCCAAGGCCTCAGTTATCCGCTTTGCAGTAGGATGACTGCTGTGATATTTCATCTTCCTCGCAAAGGACTGTTGAACAGTCAATTGCTTACTGGAAGTAGTACAAGTGGGCTTACGACTTCCCCTCTGGGATGACCATCGACTCCCAGCGGCAACAACAGCAGCGCCAGCAGCAGTAGGCGTTACACGCAAGGATGCATCGGAGGAATCCCAGGCAGGAGAGGACTCGTCAGACTTGCCAGTGACATGGCCTGCAGGACTATTGGCATTCCTGGGGAAGGAGGAAATTGACACTGAGGGAGTTGGTGGGGTGGTTTGCGTGAGCTTGGTTACAAGAGGAAGGGATTTACTGGTCAGTGGACTGCTTCCGCTGTCACCCAAAGTTTTTGAACTTGTCACTGACTTATTATGAATGCGCTGCAGGTGACGTATAAGGGAGGATGTTCCGAGGTGGTTAACGTCCTTACCCCTACTTATTACAGCTTGACAAAGGGAACACACGGCTTGACACCTGTTGTCCGCATTTGTGGTGAAATACCTCCACACCGAAGAGCTGATTTTTTTGGTATTTTCACCTGGCATGTCAACGGCCATATTCCTCCCACGGACAACAGGTGTCTCCCCGGGTGCCTGACTTAAACAAACCACCTCACCATCAGAATCCTCCTGGTCAATTTCCTCCCCAGCGCCAGCAACACCCATATCCTCCTCATCCTGGTGTACTTCAACACTGACATCTTCAATCTGACTATCAGGAACTGGACTGCGGGTGCTCCTTCCAGCACTTGCAGGGGGCATGCAAATAGTGGAAGGCGCATGCTCTTCACGTCCAGTGTTGGGAAGGTCAGGCATCGCAAACGACACAATTGGACTCTCCTTGTGGATTTGGGATTTCAAAGAACGCACAGTTCTTTGCGGTGCTTTTGCCAGCTTGAGTCTTTTCAGTTTTCTAGCGAGAGGCTGAGTGCTTCCATCCTCATGTGAAGCTGAACCACTAGCCATGAACATAGGCCAGGGCCTCAGCCGTTCCTTGCCACTCCGTGTGGTAAATGGCATATTGGCAAGTTTACGCTTCTCCTCCGACAATTTTATTTTAGGTTTTGGAGTCCTTTTTTTTCTGATATTTGGTGTTTTGGATTTGACATGCTCTGTACTATGACATTGGGCATCGGCCTTGGCAGACGACGTTGCTGGCATTTCATCGTCTCGGCCATGACTAGTGGCAGCAGCTTCAGCACGAGGTGGAAGTGGATCTTGATCTTTCCCTAATTTTGGAACCTCAACTTTTTTGTTCTCCATATTTTATAGGCAGAACTAAAAGGCACCTCAGGTAAACAATGGAGATGGATGGATTGGATACTAGTATACAATTATGGACGGACTGCCACGGTTAGGTGGTATAAAAAAACCACGGTTAGGTGGTATATATTATAATAATAATACAATTATGGATGGACGGACTGCCTGCCGACTGCCGACACAGAGGTAGCCACAGCCGTGAACTACCGCACTGTACACTGGTTGATAAAGAGATAGTAGTATACTCGTAACAATTAGGATGACACTATGACGGTATAAAGAATGAAAAAAAAACCACGGTTAGGTGGTAGGTATATAATAATAAATAATACAATTCTGGTCGGACGGACTGCCTGCCGTGTGCCGACACAGAGGTAGCCACAGCCGTGAACTACCGCACTGTACACTGGTTGATAAAGAGATAGTAGTATACTCGTAACAATTAGGATGACACTATGACGGTATAAAGAATGAAAAAAAAAACCACGGTTAGGTGGTAGGTATATAATAATAAATAATACAATTCTGGTCGGACGGACTGCCTGCCGTGTGCCGACACAGAGGTAGCCACAGCCGTGAACTACCGCACTGTACACTGGTTGATAAAGAGATAGTAGTATACTCGTAACAATTAGGATGACACTATGACGGTATAAAGAATGAAAAAAAAACCACGGTTAGGTGGTAGGTATATAATAATAAATAATACAATTCTGGTCGGACGGACTGCCTGCCGTGTGCCGACACAGAGGTAGCCACAGCCGTGAACTACCGCACTGTACACTGGTTGATAAAGAGATAGTAGTATACTCGTAACAATTAGGATGACACTATGACGGTATAAAGAATGAAAAAAAAACCACGGTTAGGTGGTAGGTATATAATAATAAATAATACAATTCTGGTCGGACGGACTGCCTGCCGTGTGCCGACACAGAGGTAGCCACAGCCGTGAACTACCGCACTGTACTGTGTCTGCTGCTAATATAGACTGGTTGATATTTAAAGAGATATTAGTAGTATACAACAATACTATACTGGTGGTCAGGCACTGGTCACCACTCCTGCAGCAAAAGTGTGCACTGTTAATTAATATAATTGTACTCCTGGCTCCTGCTAACAACCTGCAGTGCTCCCCAGTCTCCCCCACAATTAATTATAAGCTTTTAATTTATACATTGATGACTGTGCAGCACACTGGGCTGAGCTGAGTGCACACAGACTGAGTCACACTGTGTGACTGACTGTGCTGTGTATCGTTTTTTTTTTCAGGCAGAGAACGGATATAGCAGAGAGAAGTGAACGGATATATTATATTAAATAAAAGTTAACTAGCAACTGCACTGGTCACTGACTGTGGTAAACTAACTCTGTCTGCGACTCTGCACAATCTCTCTCTCTCTATCTAATCTATCTCTATTCTAATGGAGAGGACGCCAGACACGTCCTCTCCCTATCAATCTCAATGCACGAGTGAAAATGGCGGCGACGCGCGGCTCCTTATATAGAATCCGAGTCTCGCGATAGAATCCGAGCCTCGCGAGAATCCGACAGCGTCATGATGACGTTCGGGCGCGCTCGGGTTAACCGAGCAAGGCGGGAAGATCCGAGTCGCTCGGACCCGTGAAAAAAAACATGAAGTTCGGGCGGGTTCGGATTCCGAGGAACCGAACCCGCTCATCTCTAATATATAGATGATGCAGCACACTGGCCTGAGCCTGAGCAGTGCACACAGATATGGTATGTGACTGACTGAGTCACTGTGTGTATCGCTTTTTTCAGGCAGAGAACGGATATATTAAATAAACTGCACTGTGTGTCTGGTGGTCACTCACTATATAATATATTATGTACTCCTGGCTCCTGCTATAACCTATAACTGGCACTGCAGTAGTGCTCCCCAGTCTCCCCCACAATTATAAGCTGTGTGAGCTGAGCAGTCAGACAGATATATATAATATTATATATAGATAATAGATGATGCAGCACACTGGCCTGAGCCTGAGCAGTGCACACAGATATGGTATGTGACTGAGTCACTGTGTGCTGTGTATCGCTTTTTTCAGGCAGAGAACGGATTATAAATAAAACTGGTGGTCACTATCAGCAAAACTCTGCACTGTACTGAGTACTCCTAATGCTCCCCAAAATTAGTAAATCAAGTGTCTCTCTAATCTATTCTAAACGGAGAGGACGCCAGCCACGTCCTCTCCCTATCAATCTCAATGCACGTGTGAAAATGGCGGCGACGCGCGGCTCCTTATATAGAATCCGAGTCTCGCGATAGAATCCGAGCCTCGCGAGAATCCGACAGCGTCATGATGACGTTCGGGCGCGCTCGGGTTAACCGAGCAAGGCGGGAAGATCCGAGTCGCTCGGACCCGTGAAAAAAAACATGAAGTTCTGGCGGGTTCGGATTCAGAGAAACCGAACCCGCTCATCTCTACTAATAACTCCAAACCTTTACCATAAAGAAACAGACTCATCTTCACCTCCTGCAGGACAAGAAATACTGGCCCTCATTCCGAGTTGATCGGTCGCAAGGCGAATTTAGCAGAGTTACACACGCTAAGCCGCCGCCTACTGGGAGTGAATCTTAGCTTCTTAAAATTGCGACCGATGTATTCGCAATAATGCGATTACTAACTACATAGCAGTTTCAGAGTAGCTCCAGACTTACTCTGCCTGTGCGATCATTTCAGTGCTTGTCGTTCCTGGTTGACGTCACAAACACACCCAGCGTTCGCCCAGGCACTCCCACCGTTTCTCCGGCCACTCCTGCGTTTTTTCCGGAAACGGTAGCGTTTTCAGCCACACGCCCCTGAAACGCCGTGTTTCCGCCCAGTAACACCGTGTTTCCGCCCAGTAACACCCATTTCCTGTCAATCACATTACGATCGCCGGAGCGAAGAAAAAGCCGTGAGTAAAAATACTTTCTTCATAGTAAAGTTACTTGGCGCAGTCGCAGTGCGAACATTGCGCATGCGTACTAAGCGGATTTTCACTGCGATGCGATGAAAAATACCGAGCGAACAACTCGGAATGAGGGCCACAGTACAGTAACCTTTACATCAAGGCTGCAATGTGTATGATCTTATAGTTAGAAAGACCAGGGGGTATAAATCAGTTGTTGAGCATTCGAGTGCATGTCGAGAGGTCCCTGGTTCAAATCCAGGTGCCCCTATAATTTGCTTTTAATGTATAGCGTCCCTTTGCAGTCTATACCTTGTTTGGGACTCAAGTATTGTAAAAACATACTCAAGTGGCAGTCAGGCAACAAAAAATGTTGACATTTCAACTTAATACTTTACCTCAGGAAAGTACATTATCAGTGGCAGGTTTTTACAGCTACTTTTGATAGAGAATTATACAGCATAAAATAACTGTACATGAAGGATGAATGCTTTATTCCTAACTAACTTTGATAAATAAGGGAGTATTGGGCATTAACATGGCAGAAAATTATTTGGTACAGCCATGTTTTCAACTCCAACTGATTTTGCAATTAGTCCATAAGGCATACATGCATTCAGAACATCTGAGCCCACTGACCCAAAATTCAAATATTTTATTTTCTTAGCAAAAATGTACCATGATAAAATAGTTTTCAGAAATTATTAATATTGGTTTGGTAACAATTTGTATTTTAGATCAGTTTTGCTTCAATAAAACAATGTCACAACTGGATTTCAATAAATCCTACTCTGACTAGCACTAACTATAGTGGAACTTTAGGATGATCAAAGTTTCTTTTTGAGTATGCTCACAGATTATACCTGCAGTATGTGAACTCTCTATTTATGCCCTGACTAATAACTCCAAAGCATTACCATAAAGAAACAGACTCATCTTCACCTCCTGCAGGACAAGAAATACAGTACAGTAACCTTTACATCAAGGCTGCAATGTGTATGTGCTTATAGTGAAAAAGAGCAGGGGGTATATCTCAGTGGTAGAGCATTCGACTGCTGATCGAGAGGTCCCTGGTTCAAATCCGGGTGCCCCCTATTACTTGCTTTTAATGTAAAGCATCACTTTGCAGTCTATACCATGTTTGGGACTCAAGTAATATAAAAACATACTCAAGTGGCAGTCAGGCAACAAAAAATGTTGAAATGTCAACTTAATACTTTACCTCAGGAAAGTACAGTATCAGTGGCAGGTTTTGACTGCTAATTTGATAGAGAATTATACAGGATAAAATCACTAGACATGAAGGATGAATGCTTTATTCCTAACTAACTTTGATAAATAAGGGAGTATTGGGCATTAACATGGCAGAATTACATTTTTTTTGGTGCAGCCATGTTTTGAACTCATACTGATTTTGCAATTAGTCCATAAGGCATACATGCATTCAGAACATCTGAGCCCACTGACCTAAAAATCAAATATTTGATTTTATTGCCAAAATGTATCTCAATCAGTTAGTTTTCAGAAATTATTAATATTGGTTTAGTGACAATTTGTATTTTAGTTCTCTTTGGCTTCCATAAAACAATGTCACAACTGGATTTCAATATATACTACTCTGACTAGCACGAACAATAGTGGAGCTTTAGGATGATCAAAGTTTCTTTTTAAACAAGCTCACAGATTATACCTACAGTATGTAAACTCTCTATTTATGCCCTGACTAATAACTCCAAACCTTTACCATAAAGAAACAGACTCATCTTCACCTCCTGCAGGACAAGAAATACAGTACAGTAACCTTTACATCAAGGCTGCAATGTGTATGGTCTTATAGTTAGAAAGACCAGGGGGTATAAATCAGTTGTTGAGCATTCGAGTGCATGTCGAGAGGTCCCTGGTTCAAATCCAGGTGCCCCTATAATTTGCTTTTAATGTATAGCGTCCCTTTGCAGTCTATACCTTGTTTGGGACTCTAGTAATGTAAAAACATACTCAAGTGGCAGTCAGGCAACAAAAAATGTTGACATTTCAACTTAATACTTTACCTCAGGAAAGTACATTATCAGTGGCAGGTTTTTACAGCTACTTTTGATAGAGAATTATACAGCATAAAATAACTGTACATGAAGGATGAATGCTTTATTCCTAACTAACTTTGATAAATAAGGGAGTATTGGGCATTAACATGGCAGAAAATTATTTGGTACAGCCATGTTTTCAACTCCGACTAATTTTGCAATTAGTCCATAAGGCATACATGCATTCAGAACATCTGAGCCCACTGACCCAAAATTCAAATATTTTATTTTCTTAGCAAAAATGTACCATGATAAAATAGTTTTCAGAAATTATTAATATTGGTTTGGTAACAATTTGTATTTTAGATCAGTTTTGCTTCAATAAAACAATGTCACAACTGGATTTCAATAAATCCTACTCTGACTAGCACTAACTATAGTGGAACTTTAGGATGATCAAAGTTTCTTTTTGAGTATGCTCACAGATTATACCTGCAGTATGTGAACTCTCTATTTATGCCCTGACTAATAACTCCAAAGCATTACCATAAAGAAACAGACTCATCTTCACCTCCTGCAGGACAAGAAATACAGTACAGTAACCTTTACATCAAGGCTGCAATGTGTATGTGCTTATAGTGAGAAAGAGCAGGGGGTATAGCTCAGTGGTAGAGCATTCGACTGCAGATCGAGAGGTCCCTGGTTCAAATCCGGGTGCCCCCTATTACTTGCTTTTAATGTATAGCACCACTTTGCAGTCTATACCTTGTTTGGGACTCAAGTAATATAAAAACATACTCAAGTGGCAGTCAGGCAACAAAAAATGTTGAAATGTCAACTTAATACTTTACCTCAGGAAAGTACAGTATCAGTGGCAGGTTTTGACTGCTAATTTGATAGAGAATTATACAGGATAAAATCACTATACATGAAGGATGAATGCTTTATTCCTAACTAACTTTGATAAATAAGGGAGTATTGGGCATTAACATGGCAGAATTACAATTTTTTTGGTGCAGCCATGTTTTGAACTCATACTGATATTGCAATTAGTCCATAAGGCATACATGCATTCAGAACATCTGAGCCCACTGACCTAAAAATCAAATATTTGATTTTATTGCCAAAATGTATCTCAATCAGTTAGTTTTCAGAAATTATTAATATTGGTTTAGTGACAATTTGTATTTTAGTTCTCTTTGGCTTCCATAAAACAATGTCACAACTGGATTTCAATATATACTACTCTGACTAGCACGAACAATAGTGGAGCTTTAGGATGATCAAAGTATCTTTTTAAACATGCTCACAGATTATACCTACAGTATGTAAACTCTCTATTTATGCCCTGACTAATAACTCCAAACATTTACCATAAAGAAACAGACTCATCTTCACCTCCTGCAGGACAAGAAATACAGTACAGTAACCTTTACATCAAGGCTGCAATGTGTATGGTCTTATAGTTAGAAAGACCAGGGGGTATAAATCAGTTGTTGACCATTCTAGTGCATGTCGAGAGGTCCCTGGTTCAAATCCAGGTGCCCCTTTAATTTGCTTTTAATGTATAGCATCCCTTTGCAGTCTATACCTTGTTTGGGACTCAAGTAATGTAAAAACATACTCAAGTGGCAGTCAGGCAACAAAAAATGTTGACATTTCAACTTAATACTTTACCTCAGGAAAGTACAGTATCAGTAGCAGGTTTTTACAGCTACTTTTGATAGAGAATTATACAGCATAAAATAACTGTGCATGAAGGATGAATGCTTTATTCCTAACTAACTTTGATAAATAAGGGAGTATTGGGCATTAACATGGCAGAAAATTATTTGGTACAGCCATGTTTTCAACTCCGACTGATTTTGCAATTAGTCCATAAGGCATACATGCATTCAGAACATCTGAGCCCACTGACCCAAAATTCAAATATTTTATTTTATTAGCAAAAATGTACCTTGATAAAATAGTTTTCAGATGTAACCCCTCTCTCACCACCCAGGGGTATGTAATACATATGTGCCTCCACCCAAGCTATATTTAGGCTTGCCTGGGTAAGCCTCTATGTCTAACACTGTAGAATAATTGTATATCTATATGACTTCTATACCTAGGCGAATACTTTACAATATATTATTGTACCTGTTCTTCTCTTGGTATTTCCAGGATCGCCGGACAGAATTTCATATCACAACATATATGGTAAGCAACCTTAAGTGTTTTTATTACTACTAAGATATTTAAAGATTAGATGCAAAATAAACATTCTGTCAAGCACAATAATAGAAAATACATTTTCTATCCCCTTTCACTATCTCTCTATAACACCTATACAGGTTATTGTTTGCATGCAATACAAAAAATGTGGTAATATTACTGCTTGAGTGACCCGGGTACTCATAAAAAAAATAAGTGCAATGTCTGGGCCCTTAATTCAGTGTACACTGGCATAAAACTTGTTTGGCATCAGTTTTGTATGAGTCGCAAGTCTATACTTTCCTCTATGTTGGGTGTAGTTCCTTTTTGTCTCGTTTATAGTAGAATCTAATCTACTCAGAGTGCCATACTTGAATTAACCCCCATCGGGTACTACATCATAGAAGGGTCTGCTTGTACAGTATTATGTCCATCTCCTTAAAAGGCAGCAGGCATTTTATGGTAGTTAGTCTGCAAAAGATATACTCTACTCTGCTACAATTGTATCCTTTCTTGGTGAAACTATTTGCTGTAGTAGCAGTAGTCCTGTAACTGTATCCGTTTCAACTGTAGAAGCTATTAAGTCTCAATTACTGGACACTCTGCAAAGTAATGTCCTTGTCAAATCTCTTTTAGTAACGTTAAAGAGATATTTTTATAAAGATAGTTATCCTTGTACTTGTTCCTCACATATGTTAATTGAGACTTTACATACTGCTCTAGTATGTGGTACTTGGAACTGTCCAGCCATATCTTTATATATATATATAATTAAATAGTTCCTTTGAGAAAATTACAGTTCCACCTCTAAGTATAACAGTGTGAAATCGCCTGTCCAGTCTATAACTGCCTTATTGCATCCTCCAATATTAGGACCTAGGGCTGGCAACTTTTGGCTCAAAATTTACTTCACCCCCCATATAAAGCAGACCGCTGGTAGATTCAAGCTGTTTTATATTACATAAGCTAGTGAGGTGTAGCTGTGTGGTGCATTGCATAGTCTCACTTACAGCTTGTAGGTTCTGCACTGGCTTCTCCCCCGACTCCTCCCTAGGGGAGGACTGTAGCTGCTGAGCTGGCCCCTTTCTGCATGTGGCGAATCAGGAGTCTTGCTGGGATGGCTTCATCTCGGTTTCTAGGGACGCGCTGCCCTCCTTCCCTCCATCCGCCCATCCGCATCTCCAGTCTGCCTCCGCCTGGCCAGCCGTCCTATCCCCGCCGTGGAGCCCGCACAAGGTACGCTGGGGGTAAGCAGTGCTTGGGGAATCTATGCCCACCTCCCCTGCTCCCAGCCGCGGCTCAGATCTGCCCTGTATTGGACGTGCTACTCGGTCTCCAGTCGCTTCCGCACAGCTCTCACGACAGCTCAGGAGACCCGAGTGCACACACGAACAGGGGGAACAGCATTCTGCCTAACTGCCGGCGGGGAGCTCTATTTATCCTCCCCAGACCTCCGTCTCGTGAGTACCCCTTCCCGCCATAGCCGCGCGATCTCCCCTCACCGCCGCCAATCATTACCTGTCTAGCCCCAGGCTCGCGGTCAGCCATGAATCACCGGCTCGTGGACCGGCTTTTCCCGCCTGGCAGATTATCGCTCCAGCAGCGCGCGGACCACACAGTTGCCTCATAGACAGATCATTGCTACCCTGCAGGCTATTGCTAGGCATCCTAAGACTAGACTGTCCTTCAAACATCACCTCACAACAGTCTATACCAAACCTATACAATATATACATGTAAATAATGAAATACAAATTTTATCCCTTCAACAATCCATCTATATACATATATAATATCATATTTTATCATATATTATTATATTACCCATATATTAATATGTTTATTTCCCCTACCAAAGATATCTATATATGAACCAAACAAGTATTATACTATATAGATATAATAATTTATTACTAAACGATAAGTAGCAGATATTATTCAGGTTACACAGAAATTATTAATATTGGTTTGGTAACAATTTGTATTTTAGATCAGTTTTGCTTCAATAAAACAATGTCACAACTGGATTTCAATAAATCCTACTCTGACTAGCACTAACTATAGTGGGACTTTAGGATGATCAAAGTTTCTTTTTGAGTATGCTCACAGATTATACCTGCAGTATGTGAACTCTCTATTTATGCCCTGACTAATAACTCCAAAGCATTACCATAAAGAAACAGACTCATCTTCACCTCCTGCAGGACAAGAAATACAGTACAGTAACCTTTACATCAAGGCTGCAATGTGTATGTGCTTATAGTGAGAAAGAGCAGGGGGTATAGCTTAGTGGTAGAGCATTCGACTGCAGATCGAGAGGTCCCTGGTTCAAATCCGGGTGCCCCCTATTATTTGCTTTTAATGTATAGCATCACTTTGCAGTCTATACCTTGTTTGGGACTCAAGTAATATAAAAACATACTCAAGTGGCAGTCAGGCAACAAAAAATGTTGAAATGTCAACTTAATACTTTACCTCAGGAAAGTACAGTATCAGTGGCAGGTTTTGACTGCTAATTTGATAGAAAATTATACAGGATAAAATCACTATACATGAAGGATGAATGCTTTATTCCTAACTAACTTTGATAAATAAGGGAGTATTGGGCATTAACATGGCAGAATTACAATTTTTTTGGTGCAGCCATGTTTTGAACTCATACTGATTTTGCAATTAGTCCATAAGGCATACATGCATTCAGAACATCTGAGCCCACTGACCTAAAAATCAAATATTTGATTTTATTGCCAAAATGTATCTCAATCAGTTAGTTTTCAGAAATTATTAATATTGGTTTAGTGACAATTTGTATTTTAGTTCTCTTTGGCTTCCATAAAACAATGTCACAACTGGATTTCAATATATACTACTCTGACTAGCACGAACAATAGTGGAGCTTTAGGATGATCAAAGTTTCTTTTTAAACATGCTCACAGATTATACCTACAGTATGTAAACTCTCTATTTATGCCCTGACTAATAACTCCAAACCTTTACCATAAAGAAACAGACTCATCTTCACCTCCTGCAGGACAAGAAATACAGTACAGTAACCTTTACATCAAGGCTGCAATGTGTATGGTCTTATAGTTAGAAAGACCAGGGGGTATAAATCAGTTGTTGAGCTTTCGAGTTCATGTCGAGAGGTCCCTGGTTCAAATCCAGGTGCCCCTATAATTTGCTTTTAATGTATAGCGTCCCTTTGCAGTCTATACCTTGTTTGGGACTCAAGTAATGTAAAAACATACTCAAGTGGCAGTCAGGCAACAAAAAATGTTGACATTTCAACTTAATACTTTACCTCAGGAAAGTACATTATCAGTGGTAGGTTTTTACAGCTACTTTTGATAGAGAATTATACAGCATAAAATAACTGTACATGAAGGATGAATGCTTTATTCCTAACTAACTTTGATAAATAAGGGAGTATTGGGCATTAACATGGCAGAAAATTATTTGGTACAGCCATGTTTTCAACTCCGACTGATTTTGCAATTAGTCCATAAGGCATACATGCATTCAGAACATCTGAGCCCACTGACCCAAAATTCAAATATTTTATTTTCTTAGCAAAAATGTACCATGATAAAATAGTTTTCAGAAATTATTAATATTGGTTTGGTAACAATTTGTATTTTAGATCAGTTTTGCTTCAATAAAACAATGTCACAACTGGATTTCAATAAATCCTACTCTGACTAGCACTAACTATAGTGGAACTTTAGGATGATCAAAGTTTCTTTTTGAGTATGCTCACAGATTATACCTGCAGTATGTGAACTCTCTATTTATGCCCTGACTAATAACTCCAAAGCATTACCATAAAGAAACAGACTCATCTTCACCTCCTGCAGGACAAGAAATACAGTACAGTAACCTTTACATCAAGGCTGGATTGTGTATGTGCTTATAGTGAGAAAGAGCAGGGGGTATAGCTCAGTGGTAGAGCATTTAACTGCAGATCGAGAGGTCCCTGGTTCAAATCCGGGTGCCCCCTATTATTTGCTTTTAATGTATAGCATCACTTTGCAGTCTATACCTTGTTTGGGACTCAAGTAATATAAAAACATACTCAAGTGGCAGTCAGGCAACAAAAAATGTTGAAATGTCAACTTAATACTTTACCTCAGGAAAGTACAGTATCAGTGGCAGGTTTTGACTGCTAATTTGATAGAGAATTATACAGGATAAAATCACTATACATGAAGGATGAATGCTTTATTCCTAACTAACTTTGATAAATAAGGGAGTATTGGGCATTAACATGGCAGAATTACAATTTTTTTGGTGCAGCCATGTTTTGAACTCATACTGATTTTGCAATTAGTCCATAAGGCATACATGCATTCAGAACATCTGAGCCCACTGACCTAAAAATCAAATATTTGATTTGATTGCCAAAATGTATCTCAATCAGTTAGTTTTCAGAAATTATTAATATTGGTTTAGTGACAATTTGTATTTTAGTTCTCTTTGGCTTCCATAAAACAATGTCACAACTGGATTTCAATATATACTACTCTGACTAGCACGAACAATAGTGGAGCTTTAGGATGATCAAAGTTTCTTTTTAAACATGCTCACAGATTATACCTACAGTATGTAAACTCTCTATTTATGCCCTGACTAATAACTCCAAACCTTTACCATAAAGAAACAGACTCATCTTCACCTCCTGCAGGACAAGAAATACAGTACAGTAACCTTTACATCAAGGCTGCAATGTGTATGGTCTTATAGTTAGAAAGACCAGGGGGTATAAATCAGTTGTTGAGCATTCGAGTGCATGTCGAGAGGTCCCTGGTTCAAATCCAGGTGCCCCTATAATTTGCTTTTAATGTATAGCGTCCCTTTGCAGTCTATACCTTGTTTGGGACTCAAGTAATGTAAAAACATACTCAAGTGGCAGTCAGGCAACAAAAAATGTTGACATTTCAACTTAATACTTTACCTCAGGAAAGTACAGTATCAGTGGCAGGTTTTTACAGCTACTTTTGATAGAGAATTATACAGCATAAAATAACTGTGCATGAAGGATGAATGCTTTATTCCTAACTAACTTTGATAAATAAGGGAGTATTGGGCATTAACATGGCAGAAAATTATTTGGTACAGCCATGTTTTCAACTCCGACTGATTTTGCAATTAGTCCATAAGGCATACATGCATTCAGAACATCTGAGCCCACTGACCCAAAATTCAAATATTTTATTTTATTAGCAAAAATGTACCATGATAAAATAGTTTTCAGAAATTATTAATATTGGTTTGGTAACAATTTGTATTTTAGATCAGTTTTGCTTTAATAAAACAATGTCACAACTGGATTTCAATAAATCCTACTCTGACTAGCACTAACTATAGTGGGACTTTAGGATGATCAAAGTTTCTTTTTGAGTATGCTCACAGATTATACCTGCAGTATGTGAACTCTCTATTTATGCCCTGACTAATAACTCCAAAGCATTACCATAAAGAAACAGACTCATCTTCACCTCCTGCAGGACAAGAAATACAGTACAGTAACCTTTACATCAAGGCTGCAATGTGTATGGTCTTATAGTTAGAAAGACCAGGGGGTATAAATCAGTTGTTGAGCATTCGACTGCAGATCGAGAGGTCCCTGGTTCAAATCCGGGTGCCCCCTATTATTTGCTTTTAATGTATAGCATCACTTTGCAGTCTATACCTTGTTTGGGACTCAAGTAATATAAAAACATACTCAAGTGGCAGTCAGGCAACAA
This sequence comes from Pseudophryne corroboree, assembly GCF_028390025.1. Classification (NCBI taxonomy): domain Eukaryota; kingdom Metazoa; phylum Chordata; class Amphibia; order Anura; family Myobatrachidae; genus Pseudophryne; species Pseudophryne corroboree. The sequence continues at coordinate 1,006,913,493 of NC_086444.1, read as the reverse complement.
AAAATGTTGAAATGTCAACTTAATACTTTACCTCAGGAAAGTACAGTATCAGTGGCAGGTTTTGACTGCTAATTTGATAGAGAATTATACAGGATAAAATCACTATACATGAAGGATGAATGCTTTATTCCTAACTAACTTTGATAAATAAGGGAGTATTGGGCATTAACATGGCAGAATTACAATTTTTTTGGTGCAGCCATGTTTTGAACTCATACTGATTTTGCAATTAGTCCATAAGGCATACATGCATTCAGAACATCTGAGCCCACTGACCTAAAAATCAAATATTTGATTTTATTGCCAAAATGTATCTCAATCAGTTAGTTTTCAGAAATTATTAATATTGGTTTAGTGACAATTTGTATTTTAGTTCTCTTTGGCTTCCATAAAACAATGTCACAACTGGATTTCAATATATACTACTCTGACTAGCACGAACAATAGTGGAGCTTTAGGATGATCAAAGTTTCTTTTTAAACATGCTCACAGATTATACCTACAGTATGTAAACTCTCTATTTATGCCCTGACTAATAACTCCAAACCTTTACCATAAAGAAACAGACTCATCTTCACCTCCTGCAGGACAAGAAATACAGTACAGTAACCTTTACATCAAGGCTGCAATGTGTATGGTCTTATAGTTAGAAAGACCAGGGGGTATAAATCAGTTGTTGAGCATTCGAGTGCATGTCGAGAGGTCCCTGGTTCAAATCCAGGTGCCCCTATAATTTGCTTTTAATGTATAGCGTCCCTTTGCAGTCTATACCTTGTTTGGGACTCAAGTAATGTAAAAACATACTCAAGTGGCAGTCAGGCAACAAAAAATGTTGACATTTCAACTTAATACTTTACCTCAGGAAAGTACATTATCAGTGGCAGGTTTTTACAGCTACTTTTGATAAAGAATTATACAGCATAAAATAACTGTACATGAAGGATGAATGCTTTATTCCTAACTAACTTTGATAAATAAGGGAGTATTGGGCATTAACATGGCAGAAAATTATTTGGTACAGCCATGTTTTCAACTCCGACTGATTTTACAATTAGTCCATAAGGCATACATGCATTCAGAACATCTGAGCCCACTGACCCAAAATTCAAATATTTTATTTTATTAGCAAAAATGTACCATGATAAAATAGTTTTCAGAAATTATTAATATTGGTTTGGTAACAATTTGTAGTTTAGATCAGTTTTGCTTCAATAAAACAATGTCACAACTGGATTTCAATAAATCCTACTCTGACTAGCACTAACTATAGTGGAACTTTAGGATGATCAAAGTTTCTTTTTGAGTATGCTCACAGATTATACCTGCAGTATGTGAACTCTCTATTTATGCCCTGACTAATACCTCCAAAGCATTACCATAAAGAAACAGACTCATCTTCACCTCCTGCAGGACAAGAAATACAGTACAGTAACCTTTACATCAAGGCTGCAATGTGTATGTGCTTATAGTGAGAAAGAGCAGGGGGTATAGCTCAGTGGTAGAGCATTCGACTGCAGATCGAGAGGTCCCTGGTTCAAATCCGGGTGCCCCCTATTACTTGCTTTTAATGTATAGCATCACTTTGCAGTCTATACCTTGTTTGGGACTCAAGTAATATAAAAACATACTCAAGTGGCAGTCAGGCAACAAAAAATGTTGAAATGTCAACTTAATACTTTACCTCAGGAAAGTACAGTATCAGTGGCAGGTTTTGACTGCTAATTTGATAGAGAATTATACAGGATAAAATCACTATACATGAAGGATGAATGCTTTATTCCTAACTAACTTTGAAAAATAAGGGAGTATTGGGCATTAACATGGCAGAATTACAATTTTTTTGGTGCAGCCATGTTTTGAACTCATACTGATTTTGCAATTAGTCCATAAGGCATACATGCATTCAGAACATCTGAGCCCACTGACCTAAAAATCAAATATTTGATTTTATTGCCAAAATGTATCTCAATCAGTTAGTTTTCAGAAATTATTAATATTGGTTTAGTGACAATTTGTATTTTAGTTCTCTTTGGCTTCCATAAAACAATGTGACAACTGGATTTCAATATATACTACTCTGACTAGCACGAACAATAGTGGAGCTTTAGGATGATCAAAGTTTCTTTTTAAACATGCTCACAGATTATACCTACAGTATGTAAACTCTCTATTTATGCCCTGACTAATAACTCCAAACCTTTACCATAAAGAAACAGACTCATCTTCACCTCCTGCAGGACAAGAAATACAGTACAGTAACCTTTACATCAAGGCTGCAATGTTTATGGTCTTATAGTTAGAAAGGCCAGGGGGTATAAATCAGTTGTTGAGCATTCGAGTTCATGTCGAGAGGTCCCTGGTTCAAATCCAGGTGCCCCTATAATTTGTTTTTAATGTATAGCGTCCCTTTGCAGTCTATACCTTGTTTGGGACTCAAGTAATGTAAAAACATACTCAAGTGGCAGTCAGGCAACAAAAAATGTTGACATTTCAACTTAATACTTTACCTCAGGAAAGTACATTATCAGTGGCAGGTTTTTACAGCTACTTTTGATAGAGAATTATACAGCATAAAATAACTGTACATGAAGGATGAATGCTTTATTCCTAACTAACTTTGATAAATAAGGGAGTATTGGGCATTAACATGGCAGAAAATTATTTGGTACAGCCATGTTTTCAACTCCGACTGATTTTGCAATTAGTCCATAAGGCATACATGCATTCAGAACATCTGAGCCCACTGACCCAAAATTCAAATATTTTATTTTATTAGCAAAAATTTACCATGATAAAAAAGTTTTCAGAAATTATTAATATTGGTTTGGTAACAATTTGTATTTTAGATCAGTTTTGCTTCAATAAAACAATGTCACAACTGGATTTCAATAAATCCTACTCTGACTAGCACTAACTATAGTGGAACTTTAGGATGAATAAAGTTTCTTTTTGAGTATGCTCACAGATTATACCTGCAGTATGTGAACTCTCTATTTATGCCCTGACTAATAACTCCAAAGCATTACCATACAGAAACAGACTCATCTTCACCTCCTGCAGGACAAGAAATACAGTACAGTAACCTTTACATCAAGGCTGCAATGTGTATGTGCTTATAGTGAGAAAGAGCAGGGGGTATAGCTCAGTGGTAGAGCTTTCGACTGCAGATCGAGAGGCGCCTGGTTCAAATCTGGGTGCCCCCTATTACTTGCTTTTAATGTATAGCATCACTTTGCAGTCTATACCTCGTTTGGGACTCAAGTAATGTAAAAACATACTCAAGTGGCAGTCAGGCAACAAAAAATGTTGAAATGTCAACTTAATACTTTACCTCAGGAAAGTACAGTATCAGTGGCAGGTTTTGACTGCTAATTTGATAGAGAATTATACAGGATAAAATCACTATACATGAAGGATGAATGCTTTATTCCTAACTAACTTTGATAAATAAGGGAGTATTGGGCATTAACATGGCAGAATTACAATTTTTTTGGTGCAGCCATGTTTTGAACTCATACTGATTTTGCAATTAGTCCATAAGGCATACATGCATTCAGAACATCTGAGCCCACTGACCTAAAAATCAAATATTTGATTTTATTGCCAAAATGTATCTCAATCAGTTAGTTTTCAGAAATTATTAATATTGGTTTAGTGACAATTTGTATTTTAGTTCTCTTTGGCTTCCATAAAACAATGTCACAACTGGATTTCAATATATACTACTCTGACTAGCACGAACAATAGTGGAGCTTTAGGATGATCAAAGTTTCTTTTTAAACATGCTCACAGATTATACCTACAGTATGTAAACTCTCTATTTATGCCCTGACTAATAACTCCAAACCTTTACCATAAAGAAACAGACTCATCTTCACCTCCTGCAGGACAAGAAATACAGTACAGTAACCTTTACATCAAGGCTGCAATGTGTATGGTCTTATAGTTAGAAAGACCAGGGGGTATAAATCAGTTGTTGAGCATTCAAGTGCATGTCGAGAGGTCCCTGGTTCAAATCCAGGTGCCCCTATAATTTGCTTTTAATGTATAGCGTCCCTTTGCAGTCTATACCTTGTTTGGGACTCAAGTAATGTAAAAACATACTCAAGTGGCAGTCAGGCAACAAAAAATGTTGACATTTCAACTTAATACTTTACCATAGGAAAGTACATTATCAGTGGCAGGTTTTTACAGCTACTTTTGATAGAGAATTATACAGCATAAAATAACTGTACATGAAGGATGAATGCTTTATTCCTAACTAACTTTGATAAATAAGGGAGTATTGGGCATTAACATGGCAGAAAATTATTTGGTACAGCCATGTTTTCAACTCCGACTGATTTTACAATTAGTCCATAAGGCATACATGCATTCAGAACATCTGAGCCCACTGACCCAAAATTCAAATATTTTATTTTATTAGCAAAAATGTACCATGATAAAATAGTTTTCAGAAATTATTAATATTGGTTTGGTAACAATTTGTATTTTAGATCAGTTTTGCTTCAATAAAACAATGTCACAACTGGATTTCAATAAATCCTACTCTGACTAGCACTAACTATAGTGGGACTTTAGGATGATCAAAGTTTCTTTTTGAGTATGCTCACAGATTATACCTGCAGTATGTGAACTCTCTATTTATGCCCTGACTAATAACTCCAAAGCATTACCATAAAGAAACAGACTCATCTTCACCTCCTGCAGGACAAGAAATACAGTACAGTAACCTTTACATTAAGGCTGCAATGTGTATGTGCTTACAGTGAGAAAGAGCAGGGGGTATAGCTCAGTGGTAGAGCATTCGACTGCAGATCGAGAGGTCCCTGGTTCAAATCCGGGTGCCCCCTATTATTTGCTTTTAATGTATAGCATCACTTTGCAGTCTATACCTTGTTTGGGACTCAAGTAATATAAAAACATACTCAAGTGGCAGTCAGGCAACAAAAAATGTTGAAATGTCAACTTAATACTTTACCTCAGGAAAGTACAGTATCAGTGGCAGGTTTTGACTGCTAATTTGATAGAGAATTATACAGGATAAAATCACTATACATGAAGGATGAATGCTTTATTCCTAACTAACTTTGATAAGTAAGGGAGTATTGGGCATTAACATGGCAGAATTACATTTTTTTTGGTGCAGCCATGTTTTGAACTCATACTGATTTTGCAATTAGTCCATAAGGCATACATGCATTCAGAACATCTGAGCCCACTGACCTAAAAATCAAATATTTGATTTTATTGCCAAAATGTATCTCAATCAGTTAGTTTTCAGAAATTATTAATATTGGTTTAGTGACAATTTGTATTTTAGTTCTCTTTGGCTTCCATAAAACAATGTCACAACTGGATTTCAATATATACTACTCTGACTAGCATGAACAATAGTGGAGCTTTAGGATGATCAAAGTTTCTTTTTAAACATGCTCACAGATTATACCTACAGTATGTAAACTCTCTATTTATGCCCTGACTAATAACTCCAAACCTTTACCATAAAGAAACAGACTCATCTTCACCTCCTGCAGGACAAGAAATACAGTACAGTAACCTTTACATCAAGGCTGCAATGTGTATGGTCTTATAGTTAGAAAGACCAGGGGGTATAAATCAGTTGTTGAGCATTCGAGTGCATGTCGAGAGGTCCCTGGTTCAAATCCAGGTGCCCCTATAATTTGCTTTTAATGTATAGCGTCCCTTTGCAGTCTATACCTTGTTTGGGACTCAAGTAATGTAAAAACATACTCAAGTGGCAGTCAGGCAACAAAAAATGTTGACATTTCAACTTAATACTTTACCTCAGGAAAGTACATTATCAGTGGCAGGTTTTTACAGCTACTTTTGATAGAGAATTATACAGCATAAAATAACTGTACATGAAGGATGAATGCTTTATTCCTAACTAACTTTGATAAATAAGGGAGTATTGGGCATTAACATGGCAGAAAATTATTTGGTACAGCCATGTTTTCAACTCCGACTGATTTTGCAATTAGTCCATAAGGCATACATGCATTCAGAACATCTGAGCCCACTGACCCAAAATTCAAATATTTTATTTTATTAGCAAAAATGTACCATGATAAAATAGTTTTCAGAAATTATTAATATTGGTTTGGTAACAATTTGTAGTTTAGATCAGTTTTGCTTCAATAAAACAATGTTACAACTGGATTTCAATAAATCCTACTCTGACTAGCACTAACTATAGTGGAACTTTAGGATGATCAAAGTTTCTTTTTGAGTATGCTCACAGATTATACCTGCAGTATGTGAACTCTCTATTTATGCCCTGACTAATACCTCCAAAGCATTACCATAAAGAAACAGACTCATCTTCACCTCCTGCAGGACAAGAAATACAGTACAGTAACCTTTACATCAAGGCTGCAATGTGTATGTGCTTATAGTGAGAAAGAGCAGGGGGTATAGCTCAGTGGTAGAGCATTCGACTGCAGATCGAGAGGTCCCTGGTTCAAATCCGGGTGCCCCCTATTACTTGCTTTTAATGTATAGCATCACTTTGCAGTCTATACCTTGTTTGGGACTCAAGTAATATAAAAACATACTCAAGTGGCAGTCAGGCAACAAAAAATGTTGAAATGTCAACTTAATACTTTACCTCAGGAAAGTACAGTATCAGTGGCAGGTTTTGACTGCTAATTTGATAGAGAATTATACAGGATAGAATCACTATACATGAAGGATGAATGCTTTATTCCTAACTAACTTTGATAAATAAGGGAGTATTGGGCATTAACATGGCAGAATTACAATTTTTTTTGGTGCAGCCATGTTTTGAACTCATACTGATTTTGCAATTAGTCCATAAGGCATACATGCATTCAGAACATCTGAGCCCACTGACCTAAAAATCAAATATTTGATTTTATTGCCAAAATGTATCTCAATCAGTTAGTTTTCAGAAATTATTAATATTGGTTTAGTGACAATTTGTATTTTAGTTCTCTTTGGCTTCCATAAAACAATGTGACAACTGGATTTCAATATATACTACTCTGACTAGCACGAACAATAGTGGAGCTTTAGGATGATCAAAGTTTCTTTTTAAACATGCTCACAGATTATACCTACAGTATGTAAACTCTCTATTTATGCCCTGACTAATAACTCCAAACCTTTACCATAAAGAAACAGACTCATCTTCACCTCCTGCAGGACAAGAAATACAGTACAGTAACCTTTACATCAAGGCTGCAATGTGTATGGTCTTATAGTTAGAAAGACCAGGGGGTATAAATTAGTTGTTGAGCATTTGAGTTCATGTCGAGAGGTCCCTGGTTCAAATCCAGGTGCCCCTATAATTTGCTTTTAATGTATAGCGTCCCTTTGCAGTCTATACCTTGTTTGGGACTCAAGTAATGTAAAAACATACTCAAGTGGCAGTCAGGCAACAAAAAATGTTGACATTTCAACTTAATACTTTACCTCAGGAAAGTACATTATCAGTGGCAGGTTTTTACAGCTACTTTTGATAGAGAATTATACAGCATAAAATAACTGTACATGAAGGATGAATGCTTTATTCCTAACTAACTTTGATAAATAAGGGAGTATTGGGCATTAACATGGCAGAAAATTATTTGGTACAGCCATGTTTTCAACTCCGACTGATTTTGCAATTAGTCCATAAGGCATACATGCATTCAGAACATCTGAGCCCACTGACCCAAAATTCAAATATTTTATTTTCTTAGCAAAAATGTACCATGAGAAAATAGTTTTCAGAAAATATTAATATTGGTTTGGTAACAATTTGTATTTTAGATCAGTTTTGCTTCAATAAAACAATGTCACAACTGGATTTCAATAAATCCTACTCTGACTAGCACTAACTATAGTGGGACTTTAGGATGATCAAAGTTTCTTTTTGAGTATGCTCACAGATTATACCTGCAGTATGTGAACTCTCTATTTATGCCCTGACTAATAACTCCAAAGCATTACCATAAAGAAACAGACTCATCTTCACCTCCTGCAGGACAAGAAATACAGTACAGTAACCTTTACATCAAGGCTGCAATGTGTATGTGCTTATAGTGAGAAAAAGCAGGGGGTATAGCTCAGTGGTAGAGCATTCGACTGCAGATTGAGAGGTCCCTGGTTCAAATCCGTGTGCCCCCTATTATTTGCTTTTAATGTATAGCATCACTTTGCAGTCTATACCTTGTTTGGGACTCAAGTAATATAAAAACATACTCAAGTGGCAGTCAGGCAACAAAAAATGTTGAAATGTCAACTTAATACTTTACCTCAGGAAAGTACAGTATCAGTGGCAGGTTTTGACTGCTAATTTGATAGAGAATTATACAGGATAAAATCACTATACATGAAGGATGAATGCTTTATTCCTAACTAACTTTGATAAGTAAGGGAGTATTGGGCATTAACATGGCAGAATTACAATTTTTTTGGTGCAGCCATGTTTTGAACACATACTGATTTTGCAATTAGTCCATAAGGCATACATGCATTCAGAACATCTGAGCCCACTGACCTAAAAATCAAATATTTGATTTTATTGCCAAAATGTATCTCAATCAGTTAGTTTTCAGAAATTATTAATATTGGTTTAGTGACAATTTGTATTTTAGTTCTCTTTGGCTTCCATAAAACAATGTCACAACTGGATTTCAATATATACTACTCTGACTAGCATGAACAATAGTGGAGCTTTAGGATGATCAAAGTTTCTTTTTAAACATGCTCACAGATTATACCTACAGTATGTAAACTCTCTATTTATGCCCTGACTAATAACTCCAAACCTTTACCATAAAGAAACAGACTCATCTTCACCTCCTGCAGGACAAGAAATACAGTACAGTAACCTTTACATCAAGGCTGCAATGTGTATGGTCTTATAGTTAGAAAGACCAGGGGGTATAAATCAGTTGTTGAGCATTCGAGTGCATGTCGAGAGGTCCCTGGTTCAAATCCAGGTGCCCCTATAATTTGCTTTTAATGTATAGCGTCCCTTTGCAGTCTATACCTTGTTTGGGACTCAAGTAATGTAAAAACATACTCAAGTGGCAGTCAGGCAACAAAAAATGTTGACATTTCAACTTAATACTTTACCTCAGGAAAGTACAGTATCAGTGGCAGGTTTTTACAGCTACTTTTGATAGAGAATTATACAGCATAAAATAACTGTACATGAAGGATGAATGCTTTATTCCTAACTAACTTTGATAAATAAGGGAGTATTGGGCATTAACATGGCAGAAAATTATTTGGTACAGCCATGTTTTCAACTCCGACTGATTTTGCAATTAGTCCATAAGGCATACATGCATTCAGAACATCTGAGCCCACTGACCCAAAATTCAAATATTTTATTTTATTAGCAAAAATGTACCATGATAAAATAGTTTTCAGAAATTATTAATATTGGTTTGGTAACAATTTGTAGTTTAGATCAGTTTTGCTTCAATAAAACAATGTTACAACTGGATTTCAATAAATCCTACTCTGACTAGCACTAACTATAGTGGAACTTTAGGATGATCAAAGTTTCTTTTTGAGTATGCTCACAGATTATACCTGCAGTATGTGAACTCTCTATTTATGCCCTGACTAATACCTCCAAAGCATTACCATAAAGAAACAGACTCATCTTCACCTCCTGCAGGACAAGAAATACAGTACAGTAACCTTTACATCAAGGCTGCAATGTGTATGTGCTTATAGTGAGAAAGAGCAGGGGGTATAGCTCAGTGGTAGAGCATTCGACTGCAGATCGAGAGGTCCCTGGTTCAAATCCGGGTGCCCCCTATTACTTGCTTTTAATGTATAGCATCACTTTGCAGTCTATACCTTGTTTGGGACTCAAGTAATATAAAAACATACTCAAGTGGCAGTCAGGCAACAAAAAATGTTGAAATGTCAACTTAATACTTTACCTCAGGAAAGTACAGTATCAGTGGCAGGTTTTGACTGCTAATTTGATAGAGAATTATACAGGATAAAATCACTATACATGAAGGATGAATGCTTTATTCCTAACTAACTTTGATAAATAAGGGAGTATTGGGCATTAACATGGCAGAATTACAATTTTTTTTGGTGCAGCCATGTTTTGAACTCATACTGATTTTGCAATTAGTCCATAAGGCATACATGCATTCAGAACATCTGAGCCCACTGACCTAAAAATCAAATATTTGATTTTATTGCCAAAATGTATCTCAATCAGTTAGTTTTCAGAAATTATTAATATTGGTTTAGTGACAATTTGTATTTTAGTTCTCTTTGGCTTCCATAAAACAATGTAACAACTGGATTTCAATATATACTACTCTGACTAGCACGAACAATAGTGGAGCTTTAGGATGATCAAAGTTTCTTTTTAAACATGCTCACAGATTATACCTACAGTATGTAAACTCTCTATTTATGCCCTGACTAATAACTCCAAACCTTTACCATAAAGAAACAGACTCATCTTCACCTCCTGCAGGACAAGAAATACAGTACAGTAACCTTTACATCAAGGCTGCAATGTGTATGGTCTTATAGTTAGAAAGACCAGGGGGTATAAATCAGTTGTTGAGCATTTGAGTTCATGTCGAGAGGTCCCTGGTTCAAATCCAGGTGCCCCTATAATTTGCTTTTAATGTATAGCGTCCCTTTGCAGTCTATACCTTGTTTGGGACTCAAGTAATGTAAAAACATACTCAAGTGGCAGTCAGGCAACAAAAAATGTTGACATTTCAACTTAATACTTTACCTCAGGAAAGTACATTATCAGTGGCAGGTTTTTACAGCTACTTTTGATAGAGAATTATACAGCATAAAATAACTGTACATGAAGGATGAATGCTTTATTCCTAACTAACTTTGATAAATAAGGGAGTATTGGGCATTAACATGGCAGAAAATTATTTGGTACAGCCATGTTTTCAACTCCGACTGATTTTGCAATTAGTCCATAAGGCATACATGCATTCAGAACATCTGAGCCCACTGACCCAAAATTCAAATATTTTATTTTCTTAGCAAAAATGTACCATGAGAAAATAGTTTTCAGAAAATATTAATATTGGTTTGGTAACAATTTGTATTTTAGATCAGTTTTGCTTCAATAAAACAATGTCACAACTGGATTTCAATAAATCCTACTCTGACTAGCACTAACTATAGTGGAACTTTAGGATGAATAAAGTTTCTTTTTGAGTATGCTCACAGATTATACCTGCAGTATGTGAACTCTCTATTTATGCCCTGACTAATAACTCCAAAGCATTACCATACAGAAACAGACTCATCTTCACCTCCTGCAGGACAAGAAATACAGTACAGTAACCTTTACATCAAGGCTGCAATGTGTATGTGCTTATAGTGAGAAAGAGCAGGGGGTATAGCTCAGTGGTAGAGCATTCGACTGCAGATCGAGAGGCGCCAGGTTCAAATTCGGGTGCCCCCTATTACTTGCTTTTAATGTATAGCATCACTTTGCAGTCTATACCTCGTTTGGGACTCAAGTAATGTAAAAACATACTCAAGTGGCAGTCAGGCAACAAAAAATGTTGAAATGTCAACTTAATACTTTACCTCAGGAAAGTACAGTATCAGTGGCAGGTTTTGACTGCTAATTTGATTGAGAATTATACAGGATAAAATCACTATACATGAAGGATGAATGCTTTATTCCTAACTAACTTTGATAAATAAGGGAGTATTGGGCATTAACATGGCAGAATTACAATTTTTTTGGTGCAGCCATGTTTTGAACTCATACTGATTTTGCAATTAGTCCATAAGGCATACATGCATTCCGAACATCTGAGCCCACTGACCTAAAAATCAAATATTTGATTTTATTGCCAAAATGTATCTCAATCAGTTAGTTTTCAGAAATTATTAATATTGGTTTAGTGACAATTTGTATTTTAGTTCTCTTTGGCTTCCATAAAACAATGTCACAACTGGATTTCAATATATACTACTCTGACTAGCACGAACAATAGTGGAGCTTTAGGATGATCAAAGTTTCTTTTTAAACATGCTCACAGATTATACCTACAGTATGTAAACTCTCTATTTATGCCCTGACTAATAACTCCAAACCTTTACCATAAAGAAACAGACTCATCTTCACCTCCTGCAGGACAAGAAATACAGTACAGTAACCTTTACATCAAGGCTGCAATGTGTATGGTCTTAAAGTTAGAAAGACCAGGGGGTATAAATCAGTTGTTGAGCATTCGAGTTCATGTCGAGTGGTCCCTGGTTCAAATCCAGGTGCCCCTATAATTTGCTTTTAATGTATAGCGTCCCTTTGCAGTCTATACCTTGTTTGGGACTGAAGTAATGTAAAAACATACTCAAGTGGCAGTCAGGCAACAAAAAATGTTGACATTTCAACTTAATACTTTACCTCAGGAAAGTACATTATCAGTGGCAGGTTTTTACAGCTACTTTTGATAGAGAATTATACAGCATAAAATAACTGTACATGAAGGATGAATGCTTTATTCCTAACTAACTTTGATAAATAAGGGAGTATTGGGCATTAACATGGCAGAAAATTATTTGGTACAGCCATGTTTTCAACTCCGACTGATTTTGCAATTAGTCCATAAGGCATACATGCATTCAGAACATCTGAGCCCACTGACCCAAAATTCAAATATTTTATTTTATTAGCAAAAATTTACCATGATAAAAAAGTTTTCAGAAATTATTAATATTGGTTTGGTAACAATTTGTATTTTAGATCAGTTTTGCTTCAATAAAACAATGTAACAACTGGATTTCAATAAATCCTACTCTGACTAGCACTAACTATAGTGGAACTTTAGGATGATCAAAGTTTCTTTTTGAGTATGCTCACAGATTATACCTGCAGTATGTGAACTCTCTATTTATGCCCTGACTAATAACTCCAAAGCATTACCATAAAGAAACAGACTCATCTTCACCTCCTGCAGGTCAAGAAATACAGTACAGTAACCTTTACATCAAGGCTGCAATGTGTATGTGCTTAAAGTGAGAAAGAGCAGGGGGTATATCTCAATGGTAGAGCATTCGACTGCAGATCGAGAGGTCCCTGGTTCAAATTCGGGTGCCCCCTATTACTTGCTTTTAATGTATAGCATCACTTTGCAGTCTATACCTCGTTTGGGACTCAAGTAATGTAAAAACATACTCAAGTGGCAGTCAGGCAACAAAAAATGTTGAAATGTCAACTTAATACTTTACCTCAGGAAAGTACAGTATCAGTGGCAGGTTTTGACTGCTAATTTGATAGAGAATTATACAGGATAAAATCACTATACATGAAGGATGAATGCTTTATTCCTAACTAACTTTGATAAATAAGGGAGTATTGGGCATTAACATGGCAGAATTACAATTTTTTTGGTGCAGCCATGTTTTGAACTCATACTGATTTTGCAATTAGTCCATAAGGCATACATGCATTCAGAACATCTGAGCCCACTGACCTAAAAATCAAATATTTGATTTTATTGCCAAAATGTATCTCAATCAGTTAGTTTTCAGAAATTATTAATATTGGTTTAGTGACAATTTGTATTTTAGTTCTCTTTGGCTTCCATAAAACAATGTGACAACTGGATTTCAATATATACTACTCTGACTAGCACGAACAATAGTGGAGCTTTAGGATGATCAAAGTTTCTTTTTAAACATGCTCACAGATTATACCTACAGTATGTAAACTCTCTATTTATGCCCTGACTAATAACTCCAAACCTTTACCATAAAGAAACAGACTCATCTTCACCTCCTGCAGGACAAGAAATACAGTACAGTAACCTTTACATCAAGGCTGCAATGTGTATGGTCTTATAGTTAGAAAGACCAGGGGGTATAAATCAGTTGTTGAGCATTCGAGTTCATGTCGAGAGGTCCCTGGTTCAAATCCAGGTGCCCCTATAATTTGCTTTTAATGTATAGCGTCCCTTTGCAGTCTATACCTTGTTTGGGACTCAAGTAATGTAAAAACATACTCAAGTGGCAGTCAGGCAACAAAAAATGTTGACATTTCAACTTAATACTTTACCTCAGGAAAGTACATTATCAGTGGTAGGTTTTTACAGCTACTTTTGATAGAGAATTATACAGCATAAAATAACTGTACATGAAGGATGAATGCTTTATTCCTAACTAACTTTGATAAATAAGGGAGTATTGGGCATTAACATGGCAGAAAATTATTTGGTACAGCCATGTTTTCAACTCCGACTGATTTTGCAATTAGTCCATAAGGCATACATGCATTCAGAACATCTGAGCCCACTGACCCAAAATTCAAATATTTTATTTTATTAGCAAAAATTTACCATGATAAAAAAGTTTTCAGAAATTATTAATATTGGTTTGGTAACAATTTGTATTTTAGATCAGTTTTGCTTCAATAAAACAATGTAACAACTGGATTTCAATAAATCCTACTCTGACTAGCACTAACTATAGTGGAACTTTAGGATGATCAAAGTTTCTTTTTGAGTATGCTCACAGATTATACCTGCAGTATGTGAACTCTCTATTTATGCCCTGACTAATAACTCCAAAGCATTACCATAAAGAAACAGACTCATCTTCACCTCCTGCAGGACAAGAAATACAGTACAGCAACCTTTACATCAAGGCTGCAATGTGTATGTGCTTAAAGTGAGAAAGAGCAGGGGGTATATCTCAGTGGTAGAGCATTCGACTGCAGATCGAGAGGTCCCTGGTTCAAATTCGGGTGCCCCCTATTACTTGCTTTTAATGTATAGCATCACTTTGCAGTCTATACCTCGTTTGGGACTCAAGTAATGTAAAAACATACTCAAGTGGCAGTCAGGCATCAAAAAATGTTGAAATGTCAACTTAATACTTTACCTCAGGAAAGTACAGTATCAGTGGCAGGTTTTGACTGCTAATTTGATAGAGAATTATACAGGATAAAATCACTATACATGAAGGATGAATGCTTTATTCCTAACTAACTTTGATAAATAAGGGAGTATTGGGCATTAACATGGCAGAATTACAATTTTTTTGGTGCAGCCATGTTTTGAACTCATACTGATTTTGCAATTAGTCCATAAGGCATACATGCATTCAGAACATCTGAGCCCACTGACCTAAAAATCAAATATTTGATTTTATTGCCAAAATGTATCTCAATCAGTTAGTTTTCAGAAATTATTAATATTGGTTTAGTGACAATTTGTATTTTAGTTCTCTTTGGCTTCCATAAAACAATGTCACAACTGGATTTCAATATATACTACTCTGACTAGCACGAACAATAGTGGAGCTTTAGGATGATCAAAGTTTCTTTTTAAACATGCTCACAGATTATACCTACAGTATGTAAACTCTCTATTTATGCCCTGACTAATAACTCTAAACCTTTACCATAAAGAAACAGACTCATCTTCACCTCCTGCAGGACAAGAAATACAGTACAGTAACCTTTACATCAAGGCTGCAATGTGTATGGTCTTATAGTTAGAAAGACCAGGGGGTATAAATCAGTTGCTGAGCATTCGAGTGCATGTCAAGAGGTCCCTGGTTTAAATCCAGGTGCCCCCTATAATTTGCTTTTAATGTATAGCGTCCCTTTGCAGTCTATACCTCGTTTGGGACTCAAGTAATGTAAAAACATACTCAAGTGGCAGTCAGGCAACAAAAAATGTTGACATTTCAACTTAATACTTTACCTCAGGAAAGTACAGTATCAGGGGCATGTTTTTACAGCTACTTTTGATAGAGAATTATATAGCATAAAATAACTGTACATGAAGGATGAATGCTTTATTCCTAACTAACTTTGATAAATAGGGGAGTATTGGGCATTAACATGGCAGAATTCAAAATTATATGGTACAGCCATGTTTTCAACTCCGACTGATTTTGCAATTAGTCCATAAGGCATACATGCATTCAGAACATCTGTGCCCACTGACCCAAAATTCAAATATTTTATTTTCTTAGCAAAAATGTACCATTAGAAAATAGTTTTCAGAAAATATTAATATTGGTTTGGTAACAATTTGTATTTTAGATCAGTTTTGCTTCAATAAAACAATGTCACAACTGGATTTCAATAAATCCTACTCTGACAAGCACTAACTATAGTGGAACTTTAGGATGCATAAAGTTTCTTTTTGAGTATGCTCACAGATTATACCTGCAGTATGTGAGCTCTCTATTTATGCCCTGACTAATAACTCCAAAGCATTACCATACAGAAACAGACTCATCTTCACCTCCTGCAGGACAAGAAATACAGTACAGTAACCTTTACATCAAGGCTGCAATGTGTATGTGCTTATAGTGAGTAAGAGCAGGGGGTATAGCTCAGTGGTAGAGCATTCGACTGCAGATCGAGAGGCGCCTGGTTCAAATCCGTGTTATTACTTGCTTTTAATGTATAGCATCACTTTGCAGTCTATACCTCGTTTGGGACTCAAGTAATGTAAAAACATACTTAAGTGGCAGTCAGGCAACAAAAAATTTTGAAATGTCAACTTAATACTTTACCTCAGGAAAGTACAGTATCAGTGGCAGGTTTTGACTGCTAATTTGATAGAGAATTATACAGGATAAAATCACTATACATGAAGGATGAATGCTTTATTCCTAACTAACTTTGATAAATAAGGGAGTATTGGGCATTAACATGGCAGAATTACAATTTTTTTGGTGCAGCCATGTTTTGAACTCATACTGATTTTGCAATTAGTCCATAAGGCATACATGCATTCCGAACATCTGAGCCCACTGACCTAAAAATCAAATATTTGATTTTATTGCCAAAATGTATCTCAATCAGTTAGTTTTCAGAAATTATTAATATTGGTTTAGTGACAATTTGTATTTTAGTTCTCTTTGGCTTCCATAAAACAATGTCACAACTGGATTTCAATATATACTACTCTGACTACCACGAACAATAGTGGAGCTTTAGGATGATCAAAGTTTCTTTTTAAACATGCTCACAGATTATACCTACAGTATGTAATCTCTCTATTTATGCCCTGACTAATAACTCCAAACCTTTACCATAAAGAAACAGACTCATCTTCACCTCCTGCAGTATAAGAAATACAGTACAGTAACCTTTGCATCAAGGCTGCAATGTGTATGGTCTTATAGTTAGAAAGACCAGGGGGTATAAATCAGTTGTTGAGCATTCGAGTGCATGTCAAGAGGTCCCTGGTTCAAATCCAGGTGCCCCTATAATTTGCTTTTAATGTATAGCGTCCCTTTGCAGTCTATACCTTGTTTGGGACTCAAGTAATGTAAAAACATACTCAAGTGGCAGTCAGGCAACAAAAAATGTTGACATTTCAACTTAATACTTTACCTCAGGAAAGTACATTATCAGTGGCAGGTTTTTACAGCTACTTTTGATAGAGAATTATACAGCATAAAATAACTTTACATGAAGGATGAATGCTTTATTCCTAACTAACTCTGATAAATAAGGGAGTATTGGGCATTAACATGGCAGAAAATTATTTGGTACAGCCATGTTTTCAACTCCAACTGATTTTGCAATTAGTCCATAAGGCATACATGCATTCAGAACATCTGAGCCCACTGACCCAAAATTCAAATATTTTATTTTCTTAGCAAAAATGTACCATGATAAAATAGTTTTCAGAAATTATTAATATTGGTTTGGTAACAATTTGTATTTTAGATCAGTTTTGCTTCAATAAAACAATGTCACAACTGGATTTCAATAAATCCTACTCTGACTAGCACTAACTATAGTGGAACTTTAGGATGATCAAAGTTTCTTTTTGAGTATGCTCACAGATTATACCTGCAGTATGTGAACTTTCTATTTATGCCCTGACTAATAACTCCAAAGCATTACCATAAAGAAACAGACTCATCTTCACCTCCTGCAGGACAAGAAATACAGTACAGTAACCTTTACATCAAGGCTGCAATGTGTATGTGCTTATAGTGAGAAAGAGCAGGGGGTATAGCTCAGTGGTAGAGCATTCGACTGCAGATCGAGAGGTCCCTGGTTCAAATCCGGGTGCCCCCTATTACTTGCTTTTAATGTATAGCATCACTTTGCAGTCTATATCTTGTTTGGGACTCAAGTAATATAAAAACATACTCAAGTGGCAGTCAGGCAACAAAAAATGTTGAAATGTCAACTTAATACTTTACCTCAGGAAAGTACAGTATCAGTGGCAGGTTTTGACTGCTAATTTGATAGAGAATTATACAGGATAAAATCACTATACATGAAGGATGAATGCTTTATTCCTAACTAACTTTGATAAATAAGGGAGTATTGGGCATTAACATGGCAGAATTACAATTTTTTTGGTGCAGCCATGTTTTGAACTCATACTGATTTTGCAATTAGTCCATAAGGCATACATGCATTCAGAACATCTGAGCCCACTGACCTAAAAATCAAATATTTGATTTTATTGACAAAATGTATCTCAATCAGTTAGTTTTCAGAAATTATTAATATTGGTTTAGTGACAATTTGTATTTTAGTTCTCTTTGGCTTCCATAAAACAATGTCACAACTGGATTTCAATATATACTACTCTGACTAGCACGAACAATAGTGGAGCTTTAGGATGATCAAAGTTTCTTTTTAAACATGCTCACAGATTATACCTACAGTATGTAAACTCTCTATTTATGCCCTGACTAATAACTCCAAACCTTTACCATAAAGAAACAGACTCATCTTCACCTCCTGCAGGACAAGAAATACAGTACAGTAACCTTTACATCAAGGCTGCAATGTGTATGGTCTTATAGTTAGAAAGACCAGGGGGTATAAATCAGTTGTTGAGCATTCAAGTGCATGTCGAGAGGTCCCTGGTTCAAATCCAGGTGCCCCTATAATTTGCTTTTAATGTATAGCGTCCCTTTGCAGTCTATACCTTGTTTGGGACTCAAGTATTGTAAAAACATACTCAAGTGGCAGTCAGGCAACAAAAAATGTTGACATTTCAACTTAATACTTTACCTCAGGAAAGTACATTATCAGTGGCAGGTTTTTACAGCTACTTTTGATAGAGAATTATACAGCATAAAATAACTGTACATGAAGGATGAATGCTTTATTCCTAACTAACTTTGATAAATAAGGGAGTATTGGGCATTAACATGGCAGAAAATTATTTGGTACAGCCATGTTTTCAACTCCGACTGATTTTGCAATTAGTCCATAAGGCATACATGCATTCAGAACATCTGAGCCCACTGACCCAAAATTCAAATATTTTATTTTCTTAGCAAAAATGTACCATGATAAAATAGTTTTCAGAAATTATTAATATTGGTTTGGTAACAATTTGTATTTTAGATCAGTTTTGCTTCAATAAAACAATGTCACAACTGGATTTCAATAAATCCTACTCTGACTAGCACTAACTATAGTGGAACTTTAGGATGATCAAAGTTTCTTTTTGAGTATGCTCACAGATTATACCTGCAGTATGTGAACTCTCTATTTATGCCCTGACTAATAACTCCAAAGCATTACCATAAAGAAACAGACTCATCTTCACCTCCTGCAGGACAAGAAATACAGTACAGTAACCTTTACATCAAGGCTGCAATGTGTATGTGCTTATAGTGAGAAAGAGCAGGGGGTATAGCTCAGTGGTAGAGCATTCGACTGCAGATCGAGAGGTCCCTGGTTCAAATCCGGGTGCCCCCTATTACTTGCTTTTAATGTAAAGCATCACTTTGCAGTCTATACCATGTTTGGGACTCAAGTAATATAAAAACATACTCAAGTGGCAGTCAGGCAACAAAAAATTTTGAAATGTCAACTTAATACTTTACCTCAGGAAAGTACAGTATCAGTGGCAGGTTTTGACTGCTAATTTGATAGAGAATTATACAGGATAAAATCACTATACATGATGGATGAATGCTTTATTCCTAACTAACTTTGATAAATAAGGGAGTATTGGGCATTAACATGGCAGAATTACAATTTTTTTAGTGCAGCCATGTTTTGAACTCATACTGATTTTGCAATTAGTCCATAAGGCATACATACATTCAGAACATCTGAGCCCACTGACCTAAAAATCAAATATTTGATTTTATTGCCAAAATGTATCTCAATCAGTTAGTTTTCAGAAATTATTAATATTGGTTTAGTGACAATTTGTATTTTAGTTCTCTTTGGCTTCCATAAAACAATGTCACAACTGGATTTCAATATATACTACTCTGACTAGCACGAACAATAGTGGAGCTTTAGGATGATCAAAGTTTCTTTTTAAACATGCTCACAGATTATACCTACAGTATGTAAACTCTCTATTTATGCCCTGACTAATAACTCCAAACCTTTACCATAAAGAAACAGACTCATCTTCACCTCCTGCAGGACAAGAAATACAGTACAGTAACCTTTACATCAAGGCTGCAATGTGTATGGTCTTATAGTTAGAAAGACCAGGGGGTATAAATCAGTTGTTGAGCATTTGAGTGCATGTCGAGAGGTCCCTGGTTCAAATCCAGGTGCCCCTATAATTTGCTTTTAATGTATAGCGTCCCTTTGCAGTCTATACCTTGTTTGGGACTCAAGTAATGTAAAAACATACTCAAGTGGCAGTCAGGCAACAAAAAATGTTGACATTTCAACTTAATACTTTACCTCAGGAAAGTACAGTATCAGTGGCAGGTTTTTACAGCTACTTTTGATAGAGAATTATACAGCATAAAATAACTGTACATGAAGGATGAATGCTTTATTCCTAACTAACTTTGATAAATAAGGGAGTATTGGGCATTAACATGGCAGAAAATTATTTGGTACAGCCATGTTTTCAACTCCGACTGATTTTGCAATTAGTCCATAAGGCATACATGCATTCAGAACATCTGAGCCCACTGACCCAAAATTCAAATATTTTATTTTCTTAGCAAAAATGTACCATGATAAAATAGTTTTCAGAAATTATTAATATTGGTTTGGTAACAATTTGTATTTTAGATCAGTTTTGCTTCAATAAAACAATGTCACAACTGGATTTCAATAAATCCTACTCTGACTAGCACTAACTATAGTGGAACTTTAGGATGATCAAAGTTTCTTTTTGAGTATGCTCACAGATTATACCTGCAGTATGTGAACTCTCTATTTATGCCCTGACTAATAACTCCAAAGCATTACCATAAAGAAACAGACTCATCTTCACCTCCTGCAGGACAAGAAATACAGTACAGTAACCTTTACATCAAGGCTGCAATGTGTATGTGCTTATAGTGAGAAAGAGCAGGGGGTATAGCTCAGTGGTAGAGCATTCGACTTACAGATCGAGAGGTCCCTGGTTCAAATCCGGGTGCCCCCTATTATTTGCTTTTAATGTATAGCATCACTTTGCAGTCTATACCTTGTTTGGGACTCAAGTAATATAAAAACATACTCAAGTGGCAGTCAGGCAACAAAAAATGTTGAAATGTCAACTTAATACTTTACCTCAGGAAAGTACAGTATCAGTGGCAGGTTTTGACTGCTAATTTGATAGAGAATTATACAGGATAAAATCACTATACATGAAGGATGAATGCTTTATTCCTAACTAACTTTGATAAATAAGGGAGTATTGGGCATTAACATGGCAGAATTACAATTTTTTTGGTGCAGCCATGTTTTGAACTCTTACTGATTTTGCAATTAGTCCATAAGGCATACATGCATTCCGAAAATCTGAGCCCACTGACCTAAAAATCAAATATTTGATTTTATTGCCAAAATGTATCTCAATCAGTTAGTTTTCAGAAATTATTAATATTGGTTTAGTGACAATTTGTATTTTAGTTCTCTTTGGCTTCCATAAAACAATGTCACAACTGGATTTCAATATATACTACTCTGACTAGCACGAACAATAGTGGAGCTTTAGGATGATCAAAGTTTCTTTTTAAACATGCTCACAGATTATACCTACAGTATGTAAACTCTCTATTTATGCCCTGACTAATAACTCCAAACCTTTACCATAAAGAAACAGACTCATCTTCACCTCCTGCAGGACAAGAAATACAGTACAGTAACCTTTACATCAAGGCTGCAATGTGTATGGTCTTATAGTTAGAAAGACCAGGGGGTATAAATCAGTTGTTGAGCATTCGAGTGCATGTCGAGAGGTTCCTGGTTCAAATCCAGGTGCCCCTATAATTTGCTTTTAATGTATAGCGTCCCTTTGCAGTCTATACCTTGTTTGGGACTCAAGTAATGTAAAAACATACTCAAGTGGCAGTCAGGCAACAAAAAATGTTGACATTTCAACTTAATACTTTACCTCAGGAAAGTACATTATCAGTGGCAGGTTTTTACAGCTACTTTTGATAGAGAATTATACAGCATAAAATAACTGTACATGAAGGATGAATGCTTTATTCCTAACTAACTTTGATAAATAAGGGAGTATTGGGCATTAACATGGCAGAAAATTATTTGGTACAGCCATGTTTTCAACTCCGACTGATTTTGCAATTAGTCCATAAGGCATACATGCATTCAGAACATCTGAGCCCACTGACCCAAAATTCAAATATTTTATTTTCTTAGCAAAAATGTACCATGATAAAATAGTTTTCAGAAATTATTAATATTGGTTTGGTAACAATTTGTATTTTAGATCAGTTTTGCTTCAATAAAACAATGTCACAACTGGATTTCAATAAATTCTACTTTGACTAGCACTAACTATAGTGGAACTTTAGGATGATCAAAGTTTCTTTTTGAGTATGCTCACAGATTATACCTGCAGTATGTGAACTCTCTATTTATGCCCTGACTAATAACTCCAAAGCATTACCATAAAGAAACAGACTAATCTTCACCTCCTGCAGGACAAGAAATACAGTACAGTAACCTTTACATCAAGGCTGCAATGTGTATGTGCTTATAGTGGGAAAGAGCAGGGGGTATAGCTCAGTGGTAGAGCATTCGACTGCAGATCGAGAGGTCCCTGGTTCAAATCCGGGTGCCCCCTATTACTTGCTATTAATGTAAAGCATCACTTTGCAGTCTATACCATGTTTGGGACTCAAGTAATATAAAAACATACTCAAGTGGCAGTCAGGCAACAAAAAATGTTGAAATGTCAACTTAATACTTTACCTCAGGAAAGTACAGTATCAGTGGCAGGTTTTGACTGCTAATTTGATAGAGAATTATACAGGATAAAATCACTATACATGAAGGATGAATGCTTTATTCCTAACTAACTTTGATAAATAAGGGAGTATTGTTCATTAACATGGCAGAATTACAATTTTTTTGGTGCAGCCATGTTTTGAACTCATACTGATTTTGCAATTAGTCCATAAGGCATACATGCATTCAGAACATCTGAGCCCACTGACCTAAAAATCAAATATTTGATTTTATTGCCAAAATGTATCTCAATCACTTAGTTTTCAGAAATTATTAATATTGGTTTAGTGACAATTTGTATTTTAGTTCTCTTTGGCTTCCATAAAACAATGTCACAACTGGATTTCAATATATACTACTCTGACTAGCACGAACAATAGTGGAGCTTTAGGATGATCAAAGTTTCTTTTTAAACATGCTCACAGATTATACCTACAGTATGTAAACTCTCTATTTATGCCCTGACTAATAACTCCAAACCTTTACCATAAAGAAACAGACTCATCTTCACCTCCTGCAGGACAAGAAATACAGTACATCAAGGCTGCAATGTGTATGTGCTTATAGTGAGAAAGAGCAGGGGGTATAGCTCAGTGGTAGAGCATTCGACTGCAGATCGAGAGGTCCCTGGTTCAAATCCGGGTGCCCCCTATTACTTGCTATTAATGTAAAGCATTACTTTGCAGTCTATACCATGTTTGGGACTCAAGTAATATAAAAACATACTCAAGTGGCAGTCAGGCAACAAAAAATGTTGAAATGTCAACTTAATACTTTACCTCAGGAAAGTACAGTATCAGTGGCAGGTTTTGACTGCTAATTTGATAGAGAATTATACAGGATAAAATCACTATACATGAAGGATGAATGCTTTATTCCTAACTAACTTTGATAAATAAGGGAGTATTGGGCATTAACATGGCAGAATTACAATTTTTTTGGTGCAGCCATGTTTTGAACTCATACTGATTTTGCAATTAGTCCATAAGGCATACATGCATTCAGAACATCTGAGCCC